>NW_027102308.1:0-47270 GCF_035609145.1 Eleutherodactylus coqui | reverse complement strand
TTAGGGAATTATGTCCCTTTAAGAGGTTGACCAGGGTTGTGTACAAACCCTCGAAACAACAGCATTTTAAGTGTACTGGCCCTTTAAGAGGTGGACCTGGGAAGCTTACGGACCTTTAAAATTGGCAATACTTTAAGGTGACTGGCCTATGAAGAGGATGACCATGGAAGTGGACAGTCCTTAAAGATGCATTATTGTGTGTGGGTGGCCTTCTAAGAGACAACCCTGGGAATGGACAGACCTTTGGAAATGTCAATGTGGCTTATGAAGTGGAAAGCCACTTGAACATGTGACATGTTTTGCGGACTGGCCCTTTAAGAGGCAGACCCTAGAAGTGGACAAAACCCTTGAAGAGGTGACAAATTTAGGGAATTATGTCCTTTAAGAGGTTGACCAGGGTTGTGTACAAACCCTCGAAACAACAGCATTTTAAGTGTACTGGCCCTTTAAGAGGTGGACCTGGGAAGCTTACGGACCTTTAAATTGGCAATACTTTAGGTGACTGGCCTATGAAGAGGATGACCATGGAAGTGGACAGTCCTTAAAGATGCATTATTGTGTGTGGGTGGCCTTCTAAGAGACAACCCTGGGAATGGACAGACCTTTGGAAATGTCAATGTGGCTTATGAAGTGGAAAGCCACTTGAACATGTGACATGTTTTGCGGACTGGCCCTTAAGAGGCAGACCCTAGAAGTGGACAAACCCTTGAAGAGGTGACAAATTTAGGGAATTATGTCCTTTAAGAGGTTGACCAGGGTTGTGTACAAACCCTCGAAACAACAGCATTTTAAGTGTACTGGCCCTTTAAGAGGTGGACCTGGGAAGCTTACGGACCTTTAAAATTGGCAATACTTTAAGGTGGACTGGGCCTATGAAGAGGATGACCATGGAAGTGGACAGTCCTTAAAGATGCATTATTGTGTGTGGGTGGCCTTCTAAGAGACAACCCTGGGAATGGACAGACCTTTGGAAATGTCAATGTGGCTTATGAAGTGGAAATCCACTTGAACATGTGACATGTTTTGCGGACTGGCCCTTTAAGAGCGCAGGACCCTAGATGTGGACAAACCCTTGAAGAGGTGACAAATTTAGGGAATTATGTCCCTTTAAGAGGTTGACCAGGGTTGTGTACAAACCCTCGAAACAACAGCATTTTAAGTGTACTGGCCCTTTAAGAGGTGGACCTGGGAAGCTTACGGACCTTTAAAATTGGCAATACTTTAAGGTGACTGGCCTATGAAGAGGATGACCATGGAAGTGGACAGTCCTTAAAGATGCATTATTGTGTGTGGGTGGCCTTCTAAGAGACAACCCTGGGAATGGACAGACCTTTGGAAATGTCAATGTGGCTTATGAAGTGGAAAGCCACTTGAACATGTGACATGTTTTGCGGACTGGCCCTTTAAGAGGCAGACCCTAGAAGTGGACAAACCCTTGAAGAGGTGACAAATTTAGGGAATAATGTCCTTTAAGAGGTTGACCAGGGTTGTGTACAAACCCTCGAAACAACAGCATTTTAAGTGTACTGGCCCTTTAAGAGGTGGACCTGGAAGCTTACGGACCTTTAAAATTGGCAATACTTAAGGTGACTGGCCTATGAAGAGGATGACCATGGAAGTGGACAGTCCTTAAAGATGCATTATTGTGTGTGGGTGGCCTTCTAAGAGACAACCCTGGGAATGGACAGACCTTTGGAAATGTCAATGTGGCTTATGAAGTGGAAAGCCACTTGAACATGTGACATGTTTTGCGGACTGGCCCTTTAAGAGGCAGACCCTAGAAGTGGACAAACCCTTGAAGAGGTGACAATTTAGGGAATTATGTCCTTTAAGAGGTTGACCAGGGTTGTGTACAAACCCTCGAAACAACAGCATTTTAAGTGTACTGGCCCTTTAAGAGGTGGACCTGGGAAGCTTACGGACCTTTAAAATTGGCAATACTTTAAGGTGACTGGCCTATGAAGAGGATGACCATGGAAGTGGACAGTCCTTAAAGATGCATTATTGTGTGTGGGTGGCCTTCTAAGAGACAACCCTGGGAATGGACAGACCTTTGGAAATGTCAATGTGGCTTATGAAGTGGAAAGCCACTTGAACATGTGACATGTTTTGATGACTGGCCCTTTAAGAGGCAGACCCTAGATGTGGACAAACCCTTGAAGAGGTGACAAATTTAGGGAATTATGTCCTTTAAGAGGTTGACCAGGGTTGTGTACAAACCCTCGAAACAACAGCATTTTAAGTGTACTGGCCCTTATAAGAGGTGGACCTGGGAAGCTTACGGACCTTTAAAATTGGCAATACTTTAAGGTGACTGGCCTATGAAGAGGATGACCATGGAAGTGGACAGTCCTTAAAGATGCATTATTGTGTGTGGGTGGCCTTCTAAGAGACAACCCTGGGAATGGACAGACCTTTGGAAATGTCAATGTGGCTTATGAAGTGGAAAGCCACTTGAACATGTGACATGTTTTGCGGACTGGCCCTTTAAGAGGCAGACCCTAGAAGTGGACAAACCCTTGAAGAGGTGACAAATTTAGGGAATTATGTCCTTTAAGAGGTTGACCAGGGTTGTGTACAAACCCTCGAAACAACAGCATTTTAAGTGTACTGGCCCTTTAAGAGGTGGACCTGGGAAGCTTACGGACCTTTAAAATTGGCAATACTTTAAGGTGACTGGCCCTATGAAGAGGATGACCATGGAAGTGGACAGTCCTTAAAGATGCATTATTGTGTGTGGGTGGCCTTCTAAGAGACAACCCTGGGAATGGACAGACCTTTGGAAATGTCAATGTGGCTTATGAAGTGGAAAGCCACTTGAACATGTGACATGTTTTGCGGACTGGCCCTTTAAGAGGCAGACCCTAGAAGTGGACAAACCCTTGAAGAGGTGACAAATTTAGGGAATTATGTCCTTTAAGAGGTTGACCAGGGTTGTGTACAAACCCTCGAAACAACAGCATTTTAAGTGTACTGGCCCTTTAAGAGGTGGACCTGGAAGCTTACGGACCTTTAAAATTGGCAATACTTTAAGGTGACTGGCCTATGAAGAGGATGACCATGGAAGTGGACAGTCCTTAAAGATGCATTATTGTGTGTGGGTGGCCTTCTAAGAGACAACCCTGGGAATGGACAGACCTTTGGAAATGTCAATGTGGCTTATGAAGTGGAAAGCCACTTGAACATGTGACATGTTTTGCGGACTGGCCCTTTAAGAGGCAGACCCTAGAAGTGGACAAACCCTTGAAGAGGTGAGCAAATTTAGGGAATTATGTCCTTTAAGAGGTTGACCAGGGTTGTGTACAAACCCTCGAAACAACAGCATTTTAAGTGTACTGGCCCTTTAAGAGGTGGACCCGGGAAGCTTACGGACCTTTAAAATTGGCAATACTTTAAGGTGACTGGCCTATGAAGAGGATGACCATGGAAGTGGACAGTCCTTAAAGATGCATTATTGTGTGTGGGTGGCCTTCTAAGAGACAACCCTGGGAATGGACAGACCTTTGGAAATGTCAATGTGGCTTATGAAGTGGAAAGCCACTTGAACATGTGACATGTTTTGCGGACTGGCCCTTTAAGAGGCAGACCCTAGAAGTGGACAAACCCTTGAAGAGGTGACAAATTTAGGGAATTATGTCCTTTAAGAGGTTGACCAGGGTTGTGTACAAACCCTCGAAACAACAGCATTTTAAGTGTACTGGCCCTTTAAGAGGTGGACCTGGGAAGCTTACGGACCTTTAAAATTGGCAATACTTTAAGGTGACTGGCCTATGAAGAGGATGACCATGGAAGTGGACAGTCCTTAAAGATGCATTATTGTGTGTGGGTGGCCTTCTAAGAGACAACCCTGGAATGGACAGACCTTTGGAAATGTCAATGTGGCTTATGAAGTGGAAAGCCACTTGAACATGTGACATGTTTTGCGGACTGGCCCTTTAAGAGGCAGACCCTAGAAGTGGACAAACCCTTGAAGAGGTGGCAAATTTAGGGAATTATGTCCTTTAAGAGGTTGACCAGGGTTGTGTACAAACCCTCGAAACAACAGCATTTTAAGTGTACTGGCCCTTTAAGAGGTGGACCCGGGAAGCTTACGGACCTTTAAAATTGGCAATACTTTAAGGTGACTGGCCTATGAAGAGGATGACCATGGAAGTGGGACAGTCCTTAAAGATGCATTATTGTGTGTGGGTGGCCTTCTAAGAGACAACCCTGGGAATGGACAGACCTTTGGAAATGTCAATGTGGCTTATGAAGTGGAAAGCCACTTGAACATGTGACATGTTTGCGGACTGGCCCTTTAAGAGGCAGACCCTAGAAGTGGACAAACCCTTGAAGAGGTGACAAATTTAGGGAATTATGTCCTTTAAGAGGTTGACCCAGGGTTGTGTACAAACCCTCGAAACAACAGCATTTTAAGTGTACTGGCCCTTTAAGAGGTGGACCTGGGAAGCTTACGGACCTTTAAAATTGGCAATACTTTAAGGTGACTGGCCTATGAAGAGGATGACCATGGAAGTGGACAGTCCTTAAAGATGCATTATTGTGTGTGGGTGGCCCTTCTAAGAGACAACCCTGGGAATGGACAGACCTTTGGAAATGTCAATGTGGCTTATGAAGTGGAAAGCCACTTGAACATGTGACATGTTTTGCGGACTGGCCCTTTAAGAGGCAGACCCTAGAAGTGGACAAACCCTTGAAGAGGTGACAAATTTAGGGAATTATGTCCTTTAAGAGGTTGACCAGGGTTGTGTACAAACCCTCGAAACAACAGCATTTTAAGTGTACTGGCCCTTTAAGAGGTGGACCTGGGAAGCTTACGGACCTTTAAAATTGGCAATACTTTAAGGTGACTGGCCTATGAAGAGGATGACCATGGAAGTGGACAGTCCTTAAAGATGCATTATTGTGTGTGGGTGGCCTTCTAAGAGACAACCCTGGGAATGGACAGACCTTTGGAAATGTCAATGTGGCTTATGAAGTGGAAAGCCACTTGAACATGTGACATGTTTTGCGACTGGCCCTTTAAGAGGCAGACCCTAGAAGTGGACAAACCCTTGAAGAGGTGGCAAATTTAGGGAATTATGTCCTTTAAGAGGTTGACCAGGGTTGTGTACAAACCTCGAAACAACAGCATTTTTAAGTGTACTGGCCCTTTAAGAGGTGGACCTGGGAAGCTTACGGACCTTTAAAATTGGCAATACTTTAAGGTGACTGGCCTATGAAGAGGATGACCATGGAAGTGGACAGTCCTTAAAGATGCATTATTGTGTGTGGGTGGCCTTCTAAGAGACAACCTGGGAATGGACAGACCTTTGGAAATGTCAATGTGGCTTATGAAGTGGAAAGCCACTTGAACATGTGACATGTTTTGCGGACTGGCCCTTTAAGAGGCAGACCCTAGAAGTGGACAAACCTTGAAGAGGTGACAAATTTAGGGAATTATGTCCTTTAAGAGGTTTGACCAGGGTTGTGTACAAACCCTCGAAACAACAGCATTTTAAGTGTACTGGCCCTTTAAGAGGTGGACCTGGGAAGCTTACGGACCTTTAAAATTGGCAATACTTTAAGGTGACTGGCCTATGAAGAGGATGACCATGGAAGTGGACAGTCCTTAAAGATGCATTATTGTGTGTGGGTGGCCTTCTAAGAGACAACCCTGGGAATGGACAGACCTTTGGAAATGTCAATGTGGCTTATGAAGTGGAAAGCCACTTGAACATGTGACATGTTTTGCGGACTGGCCCTTTAAGAGGCAGACCCTAGAAGTGGACAAACCCTTGAAGAGGTGACAAATTTAGGGAATTATGTCCTTTAAGAGGTTGACCAGGGTTGTGTACAAACCCTCGAAACAACAGCATTTTAAGTGTACTGGCCCTTTAAGAGGTGGACCCTGGGAAGCTTACGGACCTTTAAAATTGCAATACTTTAAGGTGACTGGCCTATGAAGAGGATGACCATGGAAGTGGACAGTCCTTAAAGATGCATTATTGTGTGTGGGTGGCCTTCTAAGAGACAACCCTGGGAATGGACAGACCTTTGAAATGTCAATGTGGCTTATGAAGTGGAAAGCCACTTGAACATGTGACATGTTTTGCGGACTGGCCCTTTAAGAGGCAGACCCTAGAAGTGGACAAACCCTTGAAGAGGTGACAAATTTAGGGAATTATGTCCTTTAAGAGGTTGACCAGGGTTGTGTACAAACCCTCGAAACAACAGCATTATAAGTGTACTGGCCCTTTAAGAGGTGGACCTGGGAAGCTTACGGACCTTTAAAATTGGCAATACTTTAAGGTGACTGGCCTATGAAGAGGATGACCATGGAAGTGGACAGTCCTTAAAGATGCATTATTGTGTGTGGGTGGCCTTCTAAGAGACAACCCTGGGAATGGACAGACCTTTGGAAATGTCAATGTGGCTTATGAAGTGGAAAGCCACTTGAACATGTGACATGTTTTGCGGACTGGCCTTTAAGAGGCAGACCCTAGAAGTGGACAAACCCTTGAAGAGGGTGACAAATTTAGGGAATTATGTCCTTTAAGAGGTTGACCAGGGTTGTGTACAAACCCTCGAAACAACAGCATTTTAAGTGTACTGGCCCTTTAAGAGGTGGACCTGGGAAGCTTACGGACCTTTAAAATTGGCAATACTTTAAGGTGACTGGCCTATGAAGAGGATGACCATGGAAGTGGACAGTCCTTAAAGATGCATTATTGTGTGTGGGTGGCCTTCTAAGAGACAACCCTGGGAATGGACAGACCTTTGGAAATGTCAATGTGGCTTATGAAGTGGAAAGCCACTTGAACATGTGACATGTTTTGCGGACTGGCCCTTTAAGAGGCCAGACCCTAGAAGTGGACAAACCCTTGAAGAGGTGACAAATTTAGGGAATTATGTCCTTTAAGAGGTTGACCAGGGTTGTGTACAAACCCTCGAAACAACAGCATTTTAAGTGTACTGGCCCTTTAAGAGGTGGACCTGGGAAGCTTACGGACCTTTAAAATTGGCAATACTTTAAGGTGACTGGCCTATGAAGAGGATGACCATGGAAGTGGACAGTCCTTAAAGATGCATTATTGTGTGTGGGTGGCCTTCTAAGAGACAACCCTGGGAATGGACAGACCTTTGGAAATGTCAATGTGGCTTATGAAGTGGAAAGCCACTTGAACATGTGACATGTTTTGCGGACTGGCCCTTTAAGAGGCAGACCCTAGAAGTGGACAAACCCTTGAAGAGGTGACAAATTTAGGGAATTATGTCCTTTAAGAGGTTGACCAGGGTTGTGTACAAACCCTCGAAACAACAGCATTTTAAGTGTACTGGCCCTTTAAGAGGTGGACCTGGGAAGCTTACGGACCTTTAAAATTGGCAATACTTTAAGGTGACTGGCCTATGAAGAGGATGACCATGGAAGTGGACAGTCCTTAAAGATGCATTATTGTGTGTGGGTGGCCTTCTAAGAGACAACCCTGGGAATGGACAGACCTTTGGAAATGTCAATGTGGCTTATGAAGTGGAAAGCCACTTGAACATGTGACATGTTTTGCGGACTGGCCCTTTAAGAGGCAGACCCTAGAAGTGGACAAACCCTTGAAGAGGTGACAAATTTAGGGAATTATGTCCTTTAAGAGGTTGACCAGGGTTGTGTACAAACCCTCGAAACAACAGCATTTTAAGTGTACTGGCCCTTTAAGAGGTGGACCTGGGAAGCTTACGGACCTTTAAAATTGGCAATACTTTAAGGTGACTGGCCTATGAAGAGGATGACCATGGAAGTGGACAGTCCTTAAAGATGCATTATTGTGTGTGGGTGGCCTTCTAAGAGACAACCCTGGGAATGGACAGACCTTTGGAAATGTCAATGTGGCTCTATGAAGTGGAAAGCCACTTGAACATGTGACATGTTTTGCGGACTGGCCCTTTAAGAGGCAGACCCTAGATGTGGACAAACCCTTGAAGAGGTGACAAATTTAGGGAATTATGTCCTTTAAGAGGTTGACCAGGGTTGTGTACAAACCCTCGAAACAACAGCATTTTAAGTGTACTGGCCCTTTAAGAGGTGGACCTGGGAAGCTTACGGACCTTTAAAATTGGCAATACTTTAAGGTGACTGGCCTATGAAGAGGATGACCATGGAAGTGGACAGTCCTTAAAGATGCATTATTGTGTGTGGGTGCCTTCTAAGAGACAACCCTGGGAATGGACAGACCTTTGGAAATGTCAATGTGCTTATGAAGTGAAAGCCACTTGAACATGTGACATGTTTGCGGACTGGCCCTTTAAGAGGCAGACCCTAGAAGTGGACAAACCCTTGAAGAGGTGACAAATTTAGGGAATAATGTCCTTTAAGAGGTTGACCAGGGTTGTGTACAAACCCTCGAAACAACAGCATTTTAAGTGTACTGGCCCTTTAAGAGGTGGACCTGGGAAGCTTACGGACCTTTAAAATTGGCAATACTTTAAGGTGACTGGCCTATGAAGAGGATGACCATGGAAGTGGACAGTCCTTAAAGATGCATTATTGTGTGTGGGTGGCCTTCTAAGAGACAACCCTGGGAATGGACAGACCTTTGGAAATGTCAATGTGGCTTATGAAGTGGAAAGCCACTTGAACATGTGACATGTTTTGCGGACTGGCCCTTTAAGAGGCAGACCCTAGAAGTGGACAAACCCTTGAAGAGGTGACAAATTTAGGGAATTATGTCCTTTAAGAGGTTGACCAGGGTTGTGTACAAACCCTCGAAACAACAGCATTTTAAGTGTACTGGCCCTTTAAGAGGTGGACCTGGGAAGCTTACGGACCTTTAAAATTGGCAATACTTTAAGGTGACTGGCCTATGAAGAGGATGACCATGGAAGTGGGACAGTCCTTAAAGATGCATTATTGTGTGTGGGTGGCCTTCTAAGAGACAACCCTGGGAATGGACAGACCTTTGGAAATGTCAATGTGGCTTATGAAGTGGAAAGCCACTTGAACATGTGACATGTTTTGCGGACTGGCCCTTTAAGAGGCAGACCCTAGAAGTGGACAAACCCTTGAAGAGGTGACAAATTTAGGGAATTATGTCCTTTAAGAGGTTTGACCAGGGTTGTGTACAAACCCTCGAAACAACAGCATTTTAAGTGTACTGGCCCTTTAAGAGGTGGACCTGGGAAGCTTACGGACCTTTAAAATTGGCAATACTTTAAGGTGACTGGCCTATGAAGAGGATGACCATGGAAGTGGACAGTCCTTAAAGATGCATTATTGTGTGTGGGTGGCCTTCTAAGAGACAACCCTGGGAATGGACAGACCTTTGGAAATGTCAATGTGGCTTATGAAGTGGAAAGCCACTTGAACATGTGACATGTTTTGCGGACTGGCCCTTTAAGAGGCAGGACCCTAGAAGTGGACAAACCCTTGAAGAGGTGACAAATTTAGGGAATTATGTCCTTTAAGAGGTTGACCAGGGTTGTGTACAAACCCTCGAAACAACAGCATTTTAAGTGTACTGGCCCTTTAAGAGGTGGACCTGGGAAGCTTACGGACCTTTAAAATTGGCAATACTTTAAGGTGACTGGCCTATGAAGAGGATGACCATGGAAGTGGACAGTCCTTAAAGATGCATTATTGTGTGTGGGTGGCCTTCTAAGAGACAACCCTGGGAATGGACAGACTTTGGAAATGTCAATGTGGCTTATGAAGTGGAAAGCCACTTGAACATGTGACATGTTTTGCGGACTGGCCCTTTAAGAGGCAGACCCTAGAAGTGGACAAACCCTTGAAGAGGTGACAAATTTAGGGAATTATGTCCTTTAAGAGGTTGACCAGGGTTGTGTACAAACCCTCGAAACAACAGCATTTTAAGTGTACTGGCCCTTTAAGAGGTGGACCTGGAAGCTTACGGACCTTTAAAATTGGCAATACTTTAAGGTGACTGGCCTATGAAGAGGATGACCATGGAAGTGGACAGTCCTTAAAGATGCATTATTGTGTGTGGGTGGCCTTCTAAGAGACAACCCTGGGAATGGACAGACCTTTGGAAATGTCAATGTGGCTTATGAAGTGGAAAGCCACTTGAACATGTGACATGTTTTGCGGACTGGCCCTTTAAGAGGCAGACCCTAGAAGTGGACAAACCCTTGAAGAGGTGACAAATTTAGGGAATTATGTCCTTTAAGAGGTTGACCAGGGTTGTGTACAAACCCTCGAAACAACAGCATTTTAAGTGTACTGGCCCTTTAAGAGGTGACCCTGGGAAGCTTACGGACCTTTAAAATTGGCAATACTTTAAGGTGACTGGCCTATGAAGAGGATGACCATGGAAGTGGACAGTCCTTAAAGATGCATTATTGTGTGTGGGTGGCCTTCTAAGAGACAACCCTGGGAATGGACAGACCTTTGGAAATGTCAATGTGGCTTATGAAGTGGAAAGCCACTTGAACATGTGACATGTTTTGCGGACTGGCCCTTTAAGAGGCAGACCCTAGAAGTGGACAAACCCTTGAAGAGGTGACAAATTTAGGGAATTATGTCCTTTAAGAGGTTGACCAGGGTTGTGTACAAACCCTCGAAACAACAGCATTTTAAGTGTACTGGCCCTTTAAGAGGTGGACCTGGGAAGCTTACGGACCTTTAAAATTGGCAATACTTTAAGGTGACTGGCCTATGAAGAGGATGACCATGGAAGTGGACAGTCCTTAAAGATGCATTATTGTGTGTGGGTGGCCTTCTAAGAGACAACCCTGGGAATGGACAGACCTTTGGAAATGTCAATGTGGCTTATGAAGTGGAAAGCCACTTGAACATGTGACATGTTTTGCGGACTGGCCCTTTAAGAGGCAGACCCTAGAAGTGGACAAACCCTTGAAGAGGTGGCAAATTTAGGGAATTATGTCCTTTAAGAGGTTGACCAGGGTTGTGTACAAACCCTCGAAACAACAGCATTTTAAGTGTACTGGCCCTTTAAGAGGTGGACCCGGGAAGCTTACGGACCTTTAAAATTGGCAATACTTTAAGGTGACTGGCCTATGAAGAGGATGACCATGGAAGTGGACAGTCCTTAAAGATGCATTATTGTGTGTGGGTGGCCTTCTAAGAGACAACCCTGGGAATGGACAGACCTTTGGAAATGTCAATGTGGCTTATGAAGTGGAAAGCCACTTGAACATGTGACATGTTTTGCGGACTGGCCCTTTAAGAGGCAGACCCTAGAAGTGGACAAACCCTTGAAGAGGTGACAAATTTAGGGAATTATGTCCTTTAAGAGGTTGACCAGGGTTGTGTACAAACCCTCGAAACAACAGCATTTTAAGTGTACTGGCCCTTTAAGAGGTGGACCTGGGAAGCTTACGGACCTTTAAAATTGGCAATACTTTAAGGTGACTGGCCTATGAAGAGGATGACCATGGAAGTGGACAGTCCTTAAAGATGCATTATTGTGTGTGGGTGGCCTTCTAAGAGACAACCCTGGGAATGGACAGACCTTTGGAAATGTCAATGTGGCTTATGAAGTGGAAAGCCACTTGAACATGTGACATGTTTTGCGGACTGGCCCTTTAAGAGGCAGACCCTAGAAGTGGACAAACCCTTGAAGAGGTGACAAATTTAGGGAATTATGTCCTTTAAGAGGTTGACCAGGGTTGTGTACAAACCCTCGAAACAACAGCATTTTAAGTGTACTGGCCCTTTAAGAGGTGGACCTGGGAAGCTTACGGACCTTTAAAATTGGCAATACTTTAAGGTGACTGGCCTATGAAGAGGATGACCATGGAAGTGGACAGTCCTTAAAGATGCATTATTGTGTGTGGGTGGCCTTCTAAGAGACAACCCTGGGAATGGACAGACCTTTGGAAATGTCAATGTGGCTTATGAAGTGGAAAGCCACTTGAACATGTGACATGTTTTGCGGACTGGCCCTTTAAGAGGCAGACCCTAGAAGTGGACAAACCCTTGAAGAGGTGACAAATTTAGGGAATTATGTCCTTTAAGAGGTTGACCAGGGTTGTGTACAAACCCTCGAAACAACAGCATTTTAAGTGTACTGGCCCTTTAAGAGGTGGACCTGGGAAGCTTACGGACCTTTAAAATTGGCAATACTTTAAGGTGACTGGCCTATGAAGAGGATGACCATGGAAGTGGACAGTCCTTAAAGATGCATTATTGTGTGTGGGTGGCCTTCTAAGAGACAACCCTGGGAATGGACAGACCTTTGGAAATGTCAATGTGGCTTATGAAGTGGAAAGCCACTTGAACATGTGACATGTTTTGCGGACTGGCCCTTTAAGAGGCAGACCCTAGAAGTGGACAAACCCTTGAAGAGGTGGCAAATTTAGGGAATTATGTCCTTTAAGAGGTTGACCAGGGTTGTGTACAAACCCTCGAAACAACAGCATTTTAAGTGTACTGGCCCTTTAAGAGGTGGACCTGGGAAGCTTACGGACCTTTAAAATTGGCAATACTTTAAGGTGACTGGCCTATGAAGAGGATGACCATGGAAGTGGACAGTCCTTAAAGATGCATTATTGTGTGTGGGTGGCCTTCTAAGAGACAACCCTGGGAATGGACAGACCTTTGGAAATGTCAATGTGGCTTATGAAGTGGAAAGCCACTTGAACATGTGACATGTTTTGCGGACTGGCCCTTTAAGAGGCAGACCCTAGAAGTGGACAAACCCTTGAAGAGGTGACAAATTTAGGGAATTATGTCCTTTAAGAGGTTGACCAGGGTTGTGTACAAACCCTCGAAACAACAGCATTTTAAGTGTACTGGCCCTTTAAGAGGTGGACCTGGGAAGCTTACGGACCTTTAAAATTGGCAATACTTTAAGGTGACTGGCCTATGAAGAGGATGACCATGGAAGTGGACAGTCCTTAAAGATGCATTATTGTGTGTGGGTGGCCTTCTAAGAGACAACCCTGGGAATGGACAGACCTTTGGAAATGTCAATGTGGCTTATGAAGTGGAAAGCCACTTGAACATGTGACATGTTTTGCGGACTGGCCCTTTAAGAGGCAGACCCTATAAGTGGACAAACCCTTGAAGAGGTGACAAATTTAGGGAATTATGTCCTTTAAGAGGTTGACCAGGGTTGTGTACAAACCCTCGAAACAACAGCATTTTAAGTGTACTGGCCCTTTAAGAGGTGGACCTGGGAAGCTTACGGACCTTTAAAATTGGCAATACTTTAAGGTGACTGGCCTATGAAGAGGATGACCATGGAAGTGGACAGTCCTTAAAGATGCATTATTGTGTGTGGGTGGCCTTCTAAGAGACAACCCTGGGAATGGACAGACCTTTGGAAATGTCAATGTGGCTTATGAAGTGGAAAGCCACTTGAACATGTGACATGTTTTGCGGACTGGCCCTTTAAGAGGCAGACCCTAGAAGTGGACAAACCCTTGAAGAGGTGACAAATTTAGGGAATTATGTCCTTTAAGAGGTTGACCAGGGTTGTGTACAAACCCTCGAAACAACAGCATTTTAAGTGTACTGGCCCTTTAAGAGGTGGACCTGGGAAGCTTACGGACCTTTAAAATTGGCAATACTTTAAGGTGACTGGCCTATGAAGAGGATGACCATGGAAGTGGACAGTCCTTAAAGATGCATTATTGTGTGTGGGTGGCCTTCTAAGAGACAACCCTGGGAATGGACAGACCTTTGGAAATGTCAATGTGGCTTATGAAGTGGAAAGCCACTTGAACATGTGACATGTTTTGCGGACTGGCCCTTTAAGAGGCAGACCCTAGAAGTGGACAAACCCTTGAAGAGGTGGCAAATTTAGGGAATTATGTCCTTTAAGAGGTTGACCAGGGTTGTGTACAAACCCTCGAAACAACAGCATTTTAAGTGTACTGGCCCTTTAAGAGGTGGACCTGGGAAGCTTACGGACCTTTAAAATTGGCAATACTTTAAGGTGACTGGCCTATGAAGAGGATGACCATGGAAGTGGACAGTCCTTAAAGATGCATTATTGTGTGTGGGTGGCCTTCTAAGAGACAACCCTGGGAATGGACAGACCTTTGGAAATGTCAATGTGGCTTATGAAGTGGAAAGCCACTTGAACATGTGACATGTTTTGCGGACTGGCCCTTTAAGAGGCAGACCCTAGAAGTGGACAAACCCTTGAAGAGGTGACAAATTTAGGGAATTATGTCCTTTAAGAGGTTGACCAGGGTTGTGTACAAACCCTCGAAACAACAGCATTTTAAGTGTACTGGCCCTTTAAGAGGTAGACCTGGGAAGCTTACGGACCTTTAAAATTGGCAATACTTTAAGGTGACTGGCCTATGAAGAGGATGACCATGGAAGTGGACAGTCCTTAAAGATGCATTATTGTGTGTGGGTGGCCTTCTAAGAGACAACCCTGGGAATGGACAGACCTTTGGAAATGTCAATGTGGCTTATGAAGTGGAAATCCACTTGAACATGTGACATTTTTTCCGGACTGGCCCTTTAAGAGGCAGACCCTAGATGTGGACAAACCCTTGAAGAGGTGACAAATTTAGGGAATTATGTCCTTTAAGAGGTTGACCAGGGTTGTGTACAAACCCTCGAAACAACAGCATTTTAAGTGTACTGGCCCTTTAAGAGGTGGACCTGGGAAGCTTACGGACCTTTAAAATTGGCAATACTTTAAGGTGACTGGCCTATGAAGAGGATGACCATGGAAGTGGACAGTCCTTAAAGATGCATTATAGTGTGTGGGTGGCCTTCTAAGAGACAACCCTGGGAATGGACAGACCTTTGGAAATGTCAATGTGGCTTATGAAGTGGAAAGCCACTTGAACATGTGACATGTTTTGCGGACTGGCCCTTTAAGAGGCAGACCCTAGAAGTGGACAAACCCTTGAAGAGGTGACAAATTTAGGGAATAATGTCCTTTAAGAGGTTGACCAGGGTTGTGTACAAACCCTCGAAACAACAGCATTTTAAGTGTACTGGCCCTTTAAGAGGTGGACCTGGGAAGCTTACGGACCTTTAAAATTGGCAATACTTTAAGGTGACTGGCCTATGAAGAGGATGACCATGGAAGTGGACAGTCCTTAAAGATGCATTATTGTGTGTGGGTGGCCTTCTAAGAGACAACCCTGGGAATGGACAGACCTTTGGAAATGTCAATGTGGCTTATGAAGTGGAAAGCCACTTGAACATGTGACATGTTTTGCGGACTGGCCCTTTAAGAGGCAGACCCTAGAAGTGGACAAACCCTTGAAGAGGTGACAAATTTAGGGAATTATGTCCTTTAAGAGGTTGACCAGGGTTGTGTACAAACCCTCGAAACAACAGCATTTTAAGTGTACTGGCCCTTTAAGAGGTGGACCTGGGAAGCTTACGGACCTTTAAAATTGGCAATACTTTAAGGTGACTGGCCTATGAAGAGGATGACCATGGAAGTGGACAGTCCTTAAAGATGCATTATTGTGTGTGGGTGGCCTTCTAAGAGACAACCCTGGGAATGGACAGACCTTTGGAAATGTCAATGTGGCTTATGAAGTGGAAAGCCACTTGAACATGTGACATGTTTTGATGACTGGCCCTTTAAGAGGCAGACCCTAGATGTGGACAAACCCTTGAAGAGGTGACAAATTTAGGGAATTATGTCCTTTAAGAGGTTGACCAGGGTTGTGTACAAACCCTCGAAACAACAGCATTTTAAGTGTACTGGCCCTTTAAGAGGTGGACCTGGGAAGCTTACGGACCTTTAAAATTGGCAATACTTTAAGGTGACTGGCCTATGAAGAGGATGACCATGGAAGTGGACAGTCCTTAAAGATGCATTATTGTGTGTGGGTGGCCTTCTAAGAGACAACCCTGGGAATGGACAGACCTTTGGAAATGTCAATGTGGCTTATGAAGTGGAAAGCCACTTGAACATGTGACATGTTTTGCGGACTGGCCCTTTAAGAGGCAGACCCTAGAAGTGGACAAACCCTTGAAGAGGTGACAAATTTAGGGAATTATGTCCTTTAAGAGGTTGACCAGGGTTGTGTACAAACCCTCGAAACAACAGCATTTTAAGTGTACTGGCCCTTTAAGAGGTGGACCTGGGAAGCTTACGGACCTTTAAAATTGGCAATACTTTAAGGTGACTGGCCTATGAAGAGGATGACCATGGAAGTGGACAGTCCTTAAAGATGCATTATTGTGTGTGGGTGGCCTTCTAAGAGACAACCCTGGGAATGGACAGACCTTTGGAAATGTCAATGTGGCTTATGAAGTGGAAAGCCACTTGAACATGTGACATGTTTTGATGACTGGCCCTTTAAGAGGCAGACCCTAGATGTGGACAAACCCTTGAAGAGGTGACAAATTTAGGGAATTATGTCCTTTAAGAGGTTGACCAGGGTTGTGTACAAACCCTCGAAACAACAGCATTTTAAGTGTACTGGCCCTTTAAGAGGTGGACCTGGGAAGCTTACGGACCTTTAAAATTGGCAATACTTTAAGGTGACTGGCCTATGAAGAGGATGACCATGGAAGTGGACAGTCCTTAAAGATGCATTATTGTGTGTGGGTGGCCTTCTAAGAGACAACCCTGGGAATGGACAGACCTTTGGAAATGTCAATGTGGCTTATGAAGTGGAAAGCCACTTGAACATGTGACATGTTTTGCGGACTGGCCCTTTAAGAGGCAGACCCTAGAAGTGGACAAACCCTTGAAGAGGTGGCAAATTTAGGGAATTATGTCCTTTAAGAGGTTGACCAGGGTTGTGTACAAACCCTCGAAACAACAGCATTTTAAGTGTACTGGCCCTTTAAGAGGTGGACCCGGGAAGCTTACGGACCTTTAAAATTGGCAATACTTTAAGGTGACTGGCCTATGAAGAGGATGACCATGGAAGTGGACAGTCCTTAAAGATGCATTATTGTGTGTGGGTGGCCTTCTAAGAGACAACCCTGGGAATGGACAGACCTTTGGAAATGTCAATGTGGCTTATGAAGTGGAAAGCCACTTGAACATGTGACATGTTTTGCGGACTGGCCCTTTAAGAGGCAGACCCTAGAAGTGGACAAACCCTTGAAGAGGTGACAAATTTAGGGAATTATGTCCTTTAAGAGGTTGACCAGGGTTGTGTACAAACCCTCGAAACAACAGCATTTTAAGTGTACTGGCCCTTTAAGAGGTGGACCTGGGAAGCTTACGGACCTTTAAAATTGGCAATACTTTAAGGTGACTGGCCTATGAAGAGGATGACCATGGAAGTGGACAGTCCTTAAAGATGCATTATTGTGTGTGGGTGGCCTTCTAAGAGACAACCCTGGGAATGGACAGACCTTTGGAAATGTCAATGTGGCTTATGAAGTGGAAAGCCACTTGAACATGTGACATGTTTTGCGGACTGGCCCTTTAAGAGGCAGACCCTAGAAGTGGACAAACCCTTGAAGAGGTGACAAATTTAGGGAATTATGTCCTTTAAGAGGTTGACCAGGGTTGTGTACAAACCCTCGAAACAACAGCATTTTAAGTGTACTGGCCCTTTAAGAGGTGGACCTGGGAAGCTTACGGACCTTTAAAATTGGCAATACTTTAAGGTGACTGGCCTATGAAGAGGATGACCATGGAAGTGGACAGTCCTTAAAGATGCATTATTGTGTGTGGGTGGCCTTCTAAGAGACAACCCTGGGAATGGACAGACCTTTGGAAATGTCAATGTGGCTTATGAAGTGGAAAGCCACTTGAACATGTGACATGTTTTGCGGACTGGCCCTTTAAGAGGCAGACCCTATAAGTGGACAAACCCTTGAAGAGGTGACAAATTTAGGGAATTATGTCCTTTAAGAGGTTGACCAGGGTTGTGTACAAACCCTCGAAACAACAGCATTTTAAGTGTACTGGCCCTTTAAGAGGTGGACCTGGGAAGCTTACGGACCTTTAAAATTGGCAATACTTTAAGGTGACTGGCCTATGAAGAGGATGACCATGGAAGTGGACAGTCCTTAAAGATGCATTATTGTGTGTGGGTGGCCTTCTAAGAGACAACCCTGGGAATGGACAGACCTTTGGAAATGTCAATGTGGCTTATGAAGTGGAAAGCCACTTGAACATGTGACATGTTTTGCGGACTGGCCCTTTAAGAGGCAGACCCTAGAAGTGGACAAACCCTTGAAGAGGTGACAAATTTAGGGAATTATGTCCTTTAAGAGGTTGACCAGGGTTGTGTACAAACCCTCGAAACAACAGCATTTTAAGTGTACTGGCCCTTTAAGAGGTGGACCTGGGAAGCTTACGGACCTTTAAAATTGGCAATACTTTAAGGTGACTGGCCTATGAAGAGGATGACCATGGAAGTGGACAGTCCTTAAAGATGCATTATTGTGTGTGGGTGGCCTTCTAAGAGACAACCCTGGGAATGGACAGACCTTTGGAAATGTCAATGTGGCTTATGAAGTGGAAAGCCACTTGAACATGTGACATGTTTTGCGGACTGGCCCTTTAAGAGGCAGACCCTATAAGTGGACAAACCCTTGAAGAGGTGACAAATTTAGGGAATTATGTCCTTTAAGAGGTTGACCAGGGTTGTGTACAAACCCTCGAAACAACAGCATTTTAAGTGTACTGGCCCTTTAAGAGGTGGACCTGGGAAGCTTACGGACCTTTAAAATTGGCAATACTTTAAGGTGACTGGCCTATGAAGAGGATGACCATGGAAGTGGACAGTCCTTAAAGATGCATTATTGTGTGTGGGTGGCCTTCTAAGAGACAACCCTGGGAATGGACAGACCTTTGGAAATGTCAATGTGGCTTATGAAGTGGAAAGCCACTTGAACATGTGACATGTTTTGCGGACTGGCCCTTTAAGAGGCAGACCCTAGAAGTGGACAAACCCTTGAAGAGGTGACAAATTTAGGGAATTATGTCCTTTAAGAGGTTGACCAGGGTTGTGTACAAACCCTCGAAACAACAGCATTTTAAGTGTACTGGCCCTTTAAGAGGTGGACCTGGGAAGCTTACGGACCTTTAAAATTGGCAATACTTTAAGGTGACTGGCCTATGAAGAGGATGACCATGGAAGTGGACAGTCCTTAAAGATGCATTATTGTGTGTGGGTGGCCTTCTAAGAGACAACCCTGGGAATGGACAGACCTTTGGAAATGTCAATGTGGCTTATGAAGTGGAAAGCCACTTGAACATGTGACATGTTTTGCGGACTGGCCCTTTAAGAGGCAGACCCTAGAAGTGGACAAACCCTTGAAGAGGTGGCAAATTTAGGGAATTATGTCCTTTAAGAGGTTGACCAGGGTTGTGTACAAACCCTCGAAACAACAGCATTTTAAGTGTACTGGCCCTTTAAGAGGTGGACCTGGGAAGCTTACGGACCTTTAAAATTGGCAATACTTTAAGGTGACTGGCCTATGAAGAGGATGACCATGGAAGTGGACAGTCCTTAAAGATGCATTATTGTGTGTGGGTGGCCTTCTAAGAGACAACCCTGGGAATGGACAGACCTTTGGAAATGTCAATGTGGCTTATGAAGTGGAAAGCCACTTGAACATGTGACATGTTTTGCGGACTGGCCCTTTAAGAGGCAGACCCTAGAAGTGGACAAACCCTTGAAGAGGTGACAAATTTAGGGAATTATGTCCTTTAAGAGGTTGACCAGGGTTGTGTACAAACCCTCGAAACAACAGCATTTTAAGTGTACTGGCCCTTTAAGAGGTAGACCTGGGAAGCTTACGGACCTTTAAAATTGGCAATACTTTAAGGTGACTGGCCTATGAAGAGGATGACCATGGAAGTGGACAGTCCTTAAAGATGCATTATTGTGTGTGGGTGGCCTTCTAAGAGACAACCCTGGGAATGGACAGACCTTTGGAAATGTCAATGTGGCTTATGAAGTGGAAATCCACTTGAACATGTGACATTTTTTCCGGACTGGCCCTTTAAGAGGCAGACCCTAGATGTGGACAAACCCTTGAAGAGGTGACAAATTTAGGGAATTATGTCCTTTAAGAGGTTGACCAGGGTTGTGTACAAACCCTCGAAACAACAGCATTTTAAGTGTACTGGCCCTTTAAGAGGTGGACCTGGGAAGCTTACGGACCTTTAAAATTGGCAATACTTTAAGGTGACTGGCCTATGAAGAGGATGACCATGGAAGTGGACAGTCCTTAAAGATGCATTATAGTGTGTGGGTGGCCTTCTAAGAGACAACCCTGGGAATGGACAGACCTTTGGAAATGTCAATGTGGCTTATGAAGTGGAAAGCCACTTGAACATGTGACATGTTTTGCGGACTGGCCCTTTAAGAGGCAGACCCTAGAAGTGGACAAACCCTTGAAGAGGTGACAAATTTAGGGAATAATGTCCTTTAAGAGGTTGACCAGGGTTGTGTACAAACCCTCGAAACAACAGCATTTTAAGTGTACTGGCCCTTTAAGAGGTGGACCTGGGAAGCTTACGGACCTTTAAAATTGGCAATACTTTAAGGTGACTGGCCTATGAAGAGGATGACCATGGAAGTGGACAGTCCTTAAAGATGCATTATTGTGTGTGGGTGGCCTTCTAAGAGACAACCCTGGGAATGGACAGACCTTTGGAAATGTCAATGTGGCTTATGAAGTGGAAAGCCACTTGAACATGTGACATGTTTTGCGGACTGGCCCTTTAAGAGGCAGACCCTAGAAGTGGACAAACCCTTGAAGAGGTGACAAATTTAGGGAATTATGTCCTTTAAGAGGTTGACCAGGGTTGTGTACAAACCCTCGAAACAACAGCATTTTAAGTGTACTGGCCCTTTAAGAGGTGGACCTGGGAAGCTTACGGACCTTTAAAATTGGCAATACTTTAAGGTGACTGGCCTATGAAGAGGATGACCATGGAAGTGGACAGTCCTTAAAGATGCATTATTGTGTGTGGGTGGCCTTCTAAGAGACAACCCTGGGAATGGACAGACCTTTGGAAATGTCAATGTGGCTTATGAAGTGGAAAGCCACTTGAACATACATGTGACATGTTTTGATGACTGGCCCTTTAAGAGGCAGACCCTAGATGTGGACAAACCCTTGAAGAGGTGACAAATTTAGGGAATTATGTCCTTTAAGAGGTTGACCAGGGTTGTGTACAAACCCTCGAAACAACAGCATTTTAAGTGTACTGGCCCTTTAAGAGGTGGACCTGGGAAGCTTACGGACCTTTAAAATTGGCAATACTTTAAGGTGACTGGCCTATGAAGAGGATGACCATGGAAGTGGACAGTCCTTAAAGATGCATTATTGTGTGTGGGTGGCCTTCTAAGAGACAACCCTGGGAATGGACAGACCTTTGGAAATGTCAATGTGGCTTATGAAGTGGAAAGCCACTTGAACATGTGACATGTTTTGCGGACTGGCCCTTTAAGAGGCAGACCCTAGAAGTGGACAAACCCTTGAAGAGGTGACAAATTTAGGGAATTATGTCCTTTAAGAGGTTGACCAGGGTTGTGTACAAACCCTCGAAACAACAGCATTTTAAGTGTACTGGCCCTTTAAGAGGTGGACCTGGGAAGCTTACGGACCTTTAAAATTGGCAATACTTTAAGGTGACTGGCCTATGAAGAGGATGACCATGGAAGTGGACAGTCCTTAAAGATGCATTATTGTGTGTGGGTGGCCTTCTAAGAGACAACCCTGGGAATGGACAGACCTTTGGAAATGTCAATGTGGCTTATGAAGTGGAAAGCCACTTGAACATGTGACATGTTTTGCGGACTGGCCCTTTAAGAGGCAGACCCTAGAAGTGGACAAACCCTTGAAGAGGTGACAAATTTAGGGAATTATGTCCTTTAAGAGGTTGACCAGGGTTGTGTACAAACCCTCGAAACAACAGCATTTTAAGTGTACTGGCCCTTTAAGAGGTGGACCTGGGAAGCTTACGGACCTTTAAAATTGGCAATACTTTAAGGTATGTGACTGGCCTATGAAGAGGATGACCATGGAAGTGGACAGTCCTTAAAGATGCATTATTGTGTGTGGGTGGCCTTCTAAGAGACAACCCTGGGAATGGACAGACCTTTGGAAATGTCAATGTGGCTTATGAAGTGGAAAGCCACTTGAACATGTGACATGTTTTGCGGACTGGCCCTTTAAGAGGCAGACCCTAGAAGTGGACAAACCCTTGAAGAGGTGGCAAATTTAGGGAATTATGTCCTTTAAGAGGTTGACCAGGGTTGTGTACAAACCCTCGAAACAACAGCATTTTAAGTGTACTGGCCCTTTAAGAGGTGGACCCGGGAAGCTTACGGACCTTTAAAATTGGCAATACTTTAAGGTGACTGGCCTATGAAGAGGATGACCATGGAAGTGGACAGTCCTTAAAGATGCATTATTGTGTGTGGGTGGCCTTCTAAGAGACAACCCTGGGAATGGACAGACCTTTGGAAATGTCAATGTGGCTTATGAAGTGGAAAGCCACTTGAACATGTGACATGTTTTGCGGACTGGCCCTTTAAGAGGCAGACCCTAGAAGTGGACAAACCCTTGAAGAGGTGACAAATTTAGGGAATTATGTCCTTTAAGAGGTTGACCAGGGTTGTGTACAAACCCTCGAAACAACAGCATTTTAAGTGTACTGGCCCTTTAAGAGGTGGACCTGGGAAGCTTACGGACCTTTAAAATTGGCAATACTTTAAGGTGACTGGCCTATGAAGAGGATGACCATGGAAGTGGACAGTCCTTAAAGATGCATTATTGTGTGTGGGTGGCCTTCTAAGAGACAACCCTGGGAATGGACAGACCTTTGGAAATGTCAATGTGGCTTATGAAGTGGAAAGCCACTTGAACATGTGACATGTTTTGCGGACTGGCCCTTTAAGAGGCAGACCCTAGAAGTGGACAAACCCTTGAAGAGGTGACAAATTTAGGGAATTATGTCCTTTAAGAGGTTGACCAGGGTTGTGTACAAACCCTCGAAACAACAGCATTTTAAGTGTACTGGCCCTTTAAGAGGTGGACCTGGGAAGCTTACGGACCTTTAAAATTGGCAATACTTTAAGGTGACTGGCCTATGAAGAGGATGACCATGGAAGTGGACAGTCCTTAAAGATGCATTATTGTGTGTGGGTGGCCTTCTAAGAGACAACCCTGGGAATGGACAGACCTTTGGAAATGTCAATGTGGCTTATGAAGTGGAAAGCCACTTGAACATGTGACATGTTTTGCGGACTGGCCCTTTAAGAGGCAGACCCTATAAGTGGACAAACCCTTGAAGAGGTGACAAATTTAGGGAATTATGTCCTTTAAGAGGTTGACCAGGGTTGTGTACAAACCCTCGAAACAACAGCATTTTAAGTGTACTGGCCCTTTAAGAGGTGGACCTGGGAAGCTTACGGACCTTTAAAATTGGCAATACTTTAAGGTGACTGGCCTATGAAGAGGATGACCATGGAAGTGGACAGTCCTTAAAGATGCATTATTGTGTGTGGGTGGCCTTCTAAGAGACAACCCTGGGAATGGACAGACCTTTGGAAATGTCAATGTGGCTTATGAAGTGGAAAGCCACTTGAACATGTGACATGTTTTGCGGACTGGCCCTTTAAGAGGCAGACCCTAGAAGTGGACAAACCCTTGAAGAGGTGACAAATTTAGGGAATTATGTCCTTTAAGAGGTTGACCAGGGTTGTGTACAAACCCTCGAAACAACAGCATTTTAAGTGTACTGGCCCTTTAAGAGGTGGACCTGGGAAGCTTACGGACCTTTAAAATTGGCAATACTTTAAGGTGACTGGCCTATGAAGAGGATGACCATGGAAGTGGACAGTCCTTAAAGATGCATTATTGTGTGTGGGTGGCCTTCTAAGAGACAACCCTGGGAATGGACAGACCTTTGGAAATGTCAATGTGGCTTATGAAGTGGAAAGCCACTTGAACATGTGACATGTTTTGCGGACTGGCCCTTTAAGAGGCAGACCCTAGAAGTGGACAAACCCTTGAAGAGGTGGCAAATTTAGGGAATTATGTCCTTTAAGAGGTTGACCAGGGTTGTGTACAAACCCTCGAAACAACAGCATTTTAAGTGTACTGGCCCTTTAAGAGGTGGACCCGGGAAGCTTACGGACCTTTAAAATTGGCAATACTTTAAGGTGACTGGCCTATGAAGAGGATGACCATGGAAGTGGACAGTCCTTAAAGATGCATTATTGTGTGTGGGTGGCCTTCTAAGAGACAACCCTGGGAATGGACAGACCTTTGGAAATGTCAATGTGGCTTATGAAGTGGAAAGCCACTTGAACATGTGACATGTTTTGCGGACTGGCCCTTTAAGAGGCAGACCCTAGAAGTGGACAAACCCTTGAAGAGGTGACAAATTTAGGGAATTATGTCCTTTAAGAGGTTGACCAGGGTTGTGTACAAACCCTCGAAACAACAGCATTTTAAGTGTACTGGCCCTTTAAGAGGTGGACCTGGGAAGCTTACGGACCTTTAAAATTGGCAATACTTTAAGGTGACTGGCCTATGAAGAGGATGACCATGGAAGTGGACAGTCCTTAAAGATGCATTATTGTGTGTGGGTGGCCTTCTAAGAGACAACCCTGGGAATGGACAGACCTTTGGAAATGTCAATGTGGCTTATGAAGTGGAAAGCCACTTGAACATGTGACATGTTTTGCGGACTGGCCCTTTAAGAGGCAGACCCTAGAAGTGGACAAACCCTTGAAGAGGTGGCAAATTTAGGGAATTATGTCCTTTAAGAGGTTGACCAGGGTTGTGTACAAACCCTCGAAACAACAGCATTTTAAGTGTACTGGCCCTTTAAGAGGTGGACCTGGGAAGCTTACGGACCTTTAAAATTGGCAATACTTTAAGGTGACTGGCCTATGAAGAGGATGACCATGGAAGTGGACAGTCCTTAAAGATGCATTATTGTGTGTGGGTGGCCTTCTAAGAGACAACCCTGGGAATGGACAGACCTTTGGAAATGTCAATGTGGCTTATGAAGTGGAAAGCCACTTGAACATGTGACATGTTTTGCGGACTGGCCCTTTAAGAGGCAGACCCTAGAAGTGGACAAACCCTTGAAGAGGTGACAAATTTAGGGAATTATGTCCTTTAAGAGGTTGACCAGGGTTGTGTACAAACCCTCGAAACAACAGCATTTTAAGTGTACTGGCCCTTTAAGAGGTGGACCTGGGAAGCTTACGGACCTTTAAAATTGGCAATACTTTAAGGTGACTGGCCTATGAAGAGGATGACCATGGAAGTGGACAGTCCTTAAAGATGCATTATTGTGTGTGGGTGGCCTTCTAAGAGACAACCCTGGGAATGGACAGACCTTTGGAAATGTCAATGTGGCTTATGAAGTGGAAAGCCACTTGAACATGTGACATGTTTTGCGGACTGGCCCTTTAAGAGGCAGACCCTATAAGTGGACAAACCCTTGAAGAGGTGACAAATTTAGGGAATTATGTCCTTTAAGAGGTTGACCAGGGTTGTGTACAAACCCTCGAAACAACAGCATTTTAAGTGTACTGGCCCTTTAAGAGGTGGACCTGGGAAGCTTACGGACCTTTAAAATTGGCAATACTTTAAGGTGACTGGCCTATGAAGAGGATGACCATGGAAGTGGACAGTCCTTAAAGATGCATTATTGTGTGTGGGTGGCCTTCTAAGAGACAACCCTGGGAATGGACAGACCTTTGGAAATGTCAATGTGGCTTATGAAGTGGAAAGCCACTTGAACATGTGACATGTTTTGCGGACTGGCCCTTTAAGAGGCAGACCCTAGAAGTGGACAAACCCTTGAAGAGGTGGCAAATTTAGGGAATTATGTCCTTTAAGAGGTTGACCAGGGTTGTGTACAAACCCTCGAAACAACAGCATTTTAAGTGTACTGGCCCTTTAAGAGGTGGACCCGGGAAGCTTACGGACCTTTAAAATTGGCAATACTTTAAGGTGACTGGCCTATGAAGAGGATGACCATGGAAGTGGACAGTCCTTAAAGATGCATTATTGTGTGTGGGTGGCCTTCTAAGAGACAACCCTGGGAATGGACAGACCTTTGGAAATGTCAATGTGGCTTATGAAGTGGAAAGCCACTTGAACATGTGACATGTTTTGCGGACTGGCCCTTTAAGAGGCAGACCCTAGAAGTGGACAAACCCTTGAAGAGGTGGCAAATTTAGGGAATTATGTCCTTTAAGAGGTTGACCAGGGTTGTGTACAAACCCTCGAAACAACAGCATTTTAAGTGTACTGGCCCTTTAAGAGGTGGACCCGGGAAGCTTACGGACCTTTAAAATTGGCAATACTTTAAGGTGACTGGCCTATGAAGAGGATGACCATGGAAGTGGACAGTCCTTAAAGATGCATTATTGTGTGTGGGTGGCCTTCTAAGAGACAACCCTGGGAATGGACAGACCTTTGGAAATGTCAATGTGGCTTATGAAGTGGAAAGCCACTTGAACATGTGACATGTTTTGCGGACTGGCCCTTTAAGAGGCAGACCCTAGAAGTGGACAAACCCTTGAAGAGGTGACAAATTTAGGGAATTATGTCCTTTAAGAGGTTGACCAGGGTTGTGTACAAACCCTCGAAACAACAGCATTTTAAGTGTACTGGCCCTTTAAGAGGTGGACCTGGGAAGCTTACGGACCTTTAAAATTGGCAATACTTTAAGGTGACTGGCCTATGAAGAGGATGACCATGGAAGTGGACAGTCCTTAAAGATGCATTATTGTGTGTGGGTGGCCTTCTAAGAGACAACCCTGGGAATGGACAGACCTTTGGAAATGTCAATGTGGCTTATGAAGTGGAAAGCCACTTGAACATGTGACATGTTTTGCGGACTGGCCCTTTAAGAGGCAGACCCTAGAAGTGGACAAACCCTTGAAGAGGTGGCAAATTTAGGGAATTATGTCCTTTAAGAGGTTGACCAGGGTTGTGTACAAACCCTCGAAACAACAGCATTTTAAGTGTACTGGCCCTTTAAGAGGTGGACCTGGGAAGCTTACGGACCTTTAAAATTGGCAATACTTTAAGGTGACTGGCCTATGAAGAGGATGACCATGGAAGTGGACAGTCCTTAAAGATGCATTATTGTGTGTGGGTGGCCTTCTAAGAGACAACCCTGGGAATGGACAGACCTTTGGAAATGTCAATGTGGCTTATGAAGTGGAAAGCCACTTGAACATGTGACATGTTTTGCGGACTGGCCCTTTAAGAGGCAGACCCTAGAAGTGGACAAACCCTTGAAGAGGTGACAAATTTAGGGAATTATGTCCTTTAAGAGGTTGACCAGGGTTGTGTACAAACCCTCGAAACAACAGCATTTTAAGTGTACTGGCCCTTTAAGAGGTGGACCTGGGAAGCTTACGGACCTTTAAAATTGGCAATACTTTAAGGTGACTGGCCTATGAAGAGGATGACCATGGAAGTGGACAGTCCTTAAAGATGCATTATTGTGTGTGGGTGGCCTTCTAAGAGACAACCCTGGGAATGGACAGACCTTTGGAAATGTCAATGTGGCTTATGAAGTGGAAAGCCACTTGAACATGTGACATGTTTTGCGGACTGGCCCTTTAAGAGGCAGACCCTATAAGTGGACAAACCCTTGAAGAGGTGACAAATTTAGGGAATTATGTCCTTTAAGAGGTTGACCAGGGTTGTGTACAAACCCTCGAAACAACAGCATTTTAAGTGTACTGGCCCTTTAAGAGGTGGACCTGGGAAGCTTACGGACCTTTAAAATTGGCAATACTTTAAGGTGACTGGCCTATGAAGAGGATGACCATGGAAGTGGACAGTCCTTAAAGATGCATTATTGTGTGTGGGTGGCCTTCTAAGAGACAACCCTGGGAATGGACAGACCTTTGGAAATGTCAATGTGGCTTATGAAGTGGAAAGCCACTTGAACATGTGACATGTTTTGCGGACTGGCCCTTTAAGAGGCAGACCCTAGAAGTGGACAAACCCTTGAAGAGGTGGCAAATTTAGGGAATTATGTCCTTTAAGAGGTTGACCAGGGTTGTGTACGAAACAACAGCATTTTAAGTGTACTGGCCCTTTAAGAGGTGGACCCGGGAAGCTTACGGACCTTTAAAATTGGCAATACTTTAAGGTGACTGGCCTATGAAGAGGATGACCATGGAAGTGGACAGTCCTTAAAGATGCATTATTGTGTGTGGGTGGCCTTCTAAGAGACAACCCTGGGAATGGACAGACCTTTGGAAATGTCAATGTGGCTTATGAAGTGGAAAGCCACTTGAACATGTGACATGTTTTGCGGACTGGCCCTTTAAGAGGCAGACCCTAGAAGTGGACAAACCCTTGAAGAGGTGGCAAATTTAGGGAATTATGTCCTTTAAGAGGTTGACCAGGGTTGTGTACAAACCCTCGAAACAACAGCATTTTAAGTGTACTGGCCCTTTAAGAGGTGGACCCGGGAAGCTTACGGACCTTTAAAATTGGCAATACTTTAAGGTGACTGGCCTATGAAGAGGATGACCATGGAAGTGGACAGTCCTTAAAGATGCATTATTGTGTGTGGGTGGCCTTCTAAGAGACAACCCTGGGAATGGACAGACCTTTGGAAATGTCAATGTGGCTTATGAAGTGGAAAGCCACTTGAACATGTGACATGTTTTGCGGACTGGCCCTTTAAGAGGCAGACCCTAGAAGTGGACAAACCCTTGAAGAGGTGACAAATTTAGGGAATTATGTCCTTTAAGAGGTTGACCAGGGTTGTGTACAAACCCTCGAAACAACAGCATTTTAAGTGTACTGGCCCTTTAAGAGGTGGACCTGGGAAGCTTACGGACCTTTAAAATTGGCAATACTTTAAGGTGACTGGCCTATGAAGAGGATGACCATGGAAGTGGACAGTCCTTAAAGATGCATTATTGTGTGTGGGTGGCCTTCTAAGAGACAACCCTGGGAATGGACAGACCTTTGGAAATGTCAATGTGGCTTATGAAGTGGAAAGCCACTTGAACATGTGACATGTTTTGCGGACTGGCCCTTTAAGAGGCAGACCCTAGAAGTGGACAAACCCTTGAAGAGGTGACAAATTTAGGGAATTATGTCCTTTAAGAGGTTGATCAGGGTTGTGTACAAACCCTCCAAACAACAGCATTTTAAGTGTACTGGCCCTTTAAGAGGTGGACCTGGGAAGCTTACGGACCTTTAAAATTGGCAATACTTTAAGGTGACTGGCCTATGAAGAGGATGACCATGGAAGTGGACAGTCCTTAAAGATGCATTATTGTGTGTGGGTGGCCTTCTAAGAGACAACCCTGGGAATGGACAGACCTTTGGCAATGTCAATGTGGCTTATGAAGTGGAAATCCACTTGAACATGTGACATGTTTTGATGACTGGCCCTTTAAGAGGCAGACCCTAGATGTGGACAAACCCTTGAAGAGGTGACAAATTTAGGGAATTATGTCCTTTAAGAGGTTGACCAGGGTTGTGTACAAACCCTCGAAACAACAGCATTTTAAGTGTACTGGCCCTTTAAGAGGTGGACCCGGGAAGCTTACGGACCATTAAAATTGGCAATACTTTAAGGTGACTGGCCTATGAAGAGGATGACCATGGAAGTGGACAGTCCTTAAAGATGCATTATTGTGTGTGGGTGGCCTTCTAAGAGACAACCCTGGGAATGGACAGACCTTTGGAAATGTCAATGTGGCTTATGAAGTGGAAAGCCACTTGAACATGTGACATGTTTTGCAGACTGGCCCTTTAAGAGGCAGACCCTAGAAGTGGACAAACCCTTGAAGAGGTGGCAAATTTAGGGAATTATGTCCTTTAAGAGGTTGACCAGGGTTGTGTACAAACCCTCGAAACAACAGCATTTTAAGTGTACTGGCCCTTTAAGAGGTGGACCCGGGAAGCTTACGGACCTTTAAAATTGGCAATACTTTAAGGTGACTGGCCTATGAAGAGGATGACCATGGAAGTGGACAGTCCTTAAAGATGCATTATTGTGTGTGGGTGGCCTTCTAAGAGACAACCCTGGGAATGGACAGACCTTTGGAAATGTCAATGTGGCTTATGAAGTGGAAAGCCACTTGAACATGTGACATGTTTTGCGGACTGGCCCTTTAAGAGGCAGACCCTAGAAGTGGACAAACCCTTGAAGAGGTGACAAATTTAGGGAATTATGTCCTTTAAGAGGTTGACCAGGGTTGTGTACAAACCCTCGAAACAACAGCATTTTAAGTGTACTGGCCCTTTAAGAGGTGGACCTGGGAAGCTTACGGACCTTTAAAATTGGCAATACTTTAAGGTGACTGGCCTATGAAGAGGATGACCATGGAAGTGGACAGTCCTTAAAGATGCATTATTGTGTGTGGGTGGCCTTCTAAGAGACAACCCTGGGAATGGACAGACCTTTGGAAATGTCAATGTGGCTTATGAAGTGGAAAGCCACTTGAACATGTGACATGTTTTGCGGACTGGCCCTTTAAGAGGCAGACCCTAGAAGTGGACAAACCCTTGAAGAGGTGACAAATTTAGGGAATTATGTCCTTTAAGAGGTTGACCAGGGTTGTGTACAAACCCTCGAAACAACAGCATTTTAAGTGTACTGGCCCTTTAAGAGGTGGACCTGGGAAGCTTACGGACCTTTAAAATTGGCAATACTTTAAGGTGACTGGCCTATGAAGAGGATGACCATGGAAGTGGACAGTCCTTAAAGATGCATTATTGTGTGTGGGTGGCCTTCTAAGAGACAACCCTGGGAATGGACAGACCTTTGGAAATGTCAATGTGGCTTATGAAGTGGAAAGCCACTTGAACATGTGACATGTTTTGCGGACTGGCCCTTTAAGAGGCAGACCCTAGAAGTGGACAAACCCTTGAAGAGGTGGCAAATTTAGGGAATTATGTCCTTTAAGAGGTTGACCAGGGTTGTGTACAAACCCTCGAAACAACAGCATTTTAAGTGTACTGGCCCTTTAAGAGGTGGACCTGGGAAGCTTACGGACCTTTAAAATTGGCAATACTTTAAGGTGACTGGCCTATGAAGAGGATGACCATGGAAGTGGACAGTCCTTAAAGATGCATTATTGTGTGTGGGTGGCCTTCTAAGAGACAACCCTGGGAATGGACAGACCTTTGGAAATGTCAATGTGGCTTATGAAGTGGAAAGCCACTTGAACATGTGACATGTTTTGCGGACTGGCCCTTTAAGAGGCAGACCCTAGAAGTGGACAAACCCTTGAAGAGGTGACAAATTTAGGGAATTATGTCCTTTAAGAGGTTGACCAGGGTTGTGTACAAACCCTCGAAACAACAGCATTTTAAGTGTACTGGCCCTTTAAGAGGTGGACCTGGGAAGCTTACGGACCTTTAAAATTGGCAATACTTTAAGGTGACTGGCCTATGAAGAGGATGACCATGGAAGTGGACAGTCCTTAAAGATGCATTATTGTGTGTGGGTGGCCTTCTAAGAGACAACCCTGGGAATGGACAGACCTTTGGAAATGTCAATGTGGCTTATGAAGTGGAAAGCCACTTGAACATGTGACATGTTTTGCGGACTGGCCCTTTAAGAGGCAGACCCTATAAGTGGACAAACCCTTGAAGAGGTGACAAATTTAGGGAATTATGTCCTTTAAGAGGTTGACCAGGGTTGTGTACAAACCCTCGAAACAACAGCATTTTAAGTGTACTGGCCCTTTAAGAGGTGGACCTGGGAAGCTTACGGACCTTTAAAATTGGCAATACTTTAAGGTGACTGGCCTATGAAGAGGATGACCATGGAAGTGGACAGTCCTTAAAGATGCATTATTGTGTGTGGGTGGCCTTCTAAGAGACAACCCTGGGAATGGACAGACCTTTGGAAATGTCAATGTGGCTTATGAAGTGGAAAGCCACTTGAACATGTGACATGTTTTGCGGACTGGCCCTTTAAGAGGCAGACCCTAGAAGTGGACAAACCCTTGAAGAGGTGACAAATTTAGGGAATTATGTCCTTTAAGAGGTTGACCAGGGTTGTGTACAAACCCTCGAAACAACAGCATTTTAAGTGTACTGGCCCTTTAAGAGGTGGACCTGGGAAGCTTACGGACCTTTAAAATTGGCAATACTTTAAGGTGACTGGCCTATGAAGAGGATGACCATGGAAGTGGACAGTCCTTAAAGATGCATTATTGTGTGTGGGTGGCCTTCTAAGAGACAACCCTGGGAATGGACAGACCTTTGGAAATGTCAATGTGGCTTATGAAGTGGAAAGCCACTTGAACATGTGACATGTTTTGCGGACTGGCCCTTTAAGAGGCAGACCCTAGAAGTGGACAAACCCTTGAAGAGGTGGCAAATTTAGGGAATTATGTCCTTTAAGAGGTTGACCAGGGTTGTGTACAAACCCTCGAAACAACAGCATTTTAAGTGTACTGGCCCTTTAAGAGGTGGACCCGGGAAGCTTACGGACCTTTAAAATTGGCAATACTTTAAGGTGACTGGCCTATGAAGAGGATGACCATGGAAGTGGACAGTCCTTAAAGATGCATTATTGTGTGTGGGTGGCCTTCTAAGAGACAACCCTGGGAATGGACAGACCTTTGGAAATGTCAATGTGGCTTATGAAGTGGAAAGCCACTTGAACATGTGACATGTTTTGCGGACTGGCCCTTTAAGAGGCAGACCCTAGAAGTGGACAAACCCTTGAAGAGGTGACAAATTTAGGGAATTATGTCCTTTAAGAGGTTGACCAGGGTTGTGTACAAACCCTCGAAACAACAGCATTTTAAGTGTACTGGCCCTTTAAGAGGTGGACCTGGGAAGCTTACGGACCTTTAAAATTGGCAATACTTTAAGGTGACTGGCCTATGAAGAGGATGACCATGGAAGTGGACAGTCCTTAAAGATGCATTATTGTGTGTGGGTGGCCTTCTAAGAGACAACCCTGGGAATGGACAGACCTTTGGAAATGTCAATGTGGCTTATGAAGTGGAAAGCCACTTGAACATGTGACATGTTTTGCGGACTGGGCCTTTAAGAGGCAGACCCTAGAAGTGGACAAACCCTTGAAGAGGTGACAAATTTAGGGAATTATGTCCTTTAAGAGGTTGATCAGGGTTGTGTACAAACCCTCCAAACAACAGCATTTTAAGTGTACTGGCCCTTTAAGAGGTGGACCTGGGAAGCTTACGGACCTTTAAAATTGGCAATACTTTAAGGTGACTGGCCTATGAAGAGGATGACCATGGAAGTGGACAGTCCTTAAAGATGCATTATTGTGTGTGGGTGGCCTTCTAAGAGACAACCCTGGGAATGGACAGACCTTTGGCAATGTCAATGTGGCTTATGAAGTGGAAATCCACTTGAACATGTGACATGTTTTGATGACTGGCCCTTTAAGAGGCAGACCCTAGATGTGGACAAACCCTTGAAGAGGTGACAAATTTAGGGAATTATGTCCTTTAAGAGGTTGACCAGGGTTGTGTACAAACCCTCGAAACAACAGCATTTTAAGTGTACTGGCCCTTTAAGAGGTGGACCTGGGAAGCTTACGGACCTTTAAAATTGGCAATACTTTAAGGTGACTGGCCTATGAAGAGGATGACCATGGAAGTGGACAGTCCTTAAAGATGCATTATTGTGTGTGGGTGGCCTTCTAAGAGACAACCCTGGGAATGGACAGACCTTTGGAAATGTCAATGTGGCTTATGAAGTGGAAAGCCACTTGAACATGTGACATGTTTTGCAGACTGGCCCTTTAAGAGGCAGACCCTAGAAGTGGACAAACCCTTGAAGAGGTGGCAAATTTAGGGAATTATGTCCTTTAAGAGGTTGACCAGGGTTGTGTACAAACCCTCGAAACAACAGCATTTTAAGTGTACTGGCCCTTTAAGAGGTGGACCCGGGAAGCTTACGGACCTTTAAAATTGGCAATACTTTAAGGTGACTGGCCTATGAAGAGGATGACCATGGAAGTGGACAGTCCTTAAAGATGCATTATTGTGTGTGGGTGGCCTTCTAAGAGACAACCCTGGGAATGGACAGACCTTTGGAAATGTCAATGTGGCTTATGAAGTGGAAAGCCACTTGAACATGTGACATGTTTTGCGGACTGGCCCTTTAAGAGGCAGACCCTAGAAGTGGACAAACCCTTGAAGAGGTGACAAATTTAGGGAATTATGTCCTTTAAGAGGTTGACCAGGGTTGTGTACAAACCCTCGAAACAACAGCATTTTAAGTGTACTGGCCCTTTAAGAGGTGGACCTGGGAAGCTTACGGACCTTTAAAATTGGCAATACTTTAAGGTGACTGGCCTATGAAGAGGATGACCATGGAAGTGGACAGTCCTTAAAGATGCATTATTGTGTGTGGGTGGCCTTCTAAGAGACAACCCTGGGAATGGACAGACCTTTGGAAATGTCAATGTGGCTTATGAAGTGGAAAGCCACTTGAACATGTGACATGTTTTGCGGACTGGCCCTTTAAGAGGCAGACCCTAGAAGTGGACAAACCCTTGAAGAGGTGACAAATTTAGGGAATTATGTCCTTTAAGAGGTTGACCAGGGTTGTGTACAAACCCTCGAAACAACAGCATTTTAAGTGTACTGGCCCTTTAAGAGGTGGACCTGGGAAGCTTACGGACCTTTAAAATTGGCAATACTTTAAGGTGACTGGCCTATGAAGAGGATGACCATGGAAGTGGACAGTCCTTAAAGATGCATTATTGTGTGTGGGTGGCCTTCTAAGAGACAACCCTGGGAATGGACAGACCTTTGGCAATGTCAATGTGGCTTATGAAGTGGAAATCCACTTGAACATGTGACATGTTTTGATGACTGGCCCTTTAAGAGGCAGACCCTAGAAGTGGACAAACCCTTGAAGAGGTGACAAATTTAGGGAATTATGTCCTTTAAGAGGTTGACCAGGGTTGTGTACAAACCCTCGAAACAACAGCATTTTAAGTGTACTGGCCCTTTAAGAGGTGGACCTGGGAAGCTTACGGACCTTTAAAATTGGCAATACTTTAAGGTGACTGGCCTATGAAGAGGATGACCATGGAAGTGGACAGTCCTTAAAGATGCATTATTGTGTGTGGGTGGCCTTCTAAGAGACAACCCTGGGAATGGACAGACCTTTGGAAATGTCAATGTGGCTTATGAAGTGGAAAGCCACTTGAACATGTGACATGTTTTGCAGACTGGCCCTTTAAGAGGCAGACCCTAGAAGTGGACAAACCCTTGAAGAGGTGGCAAATTTAGGGAATTATGTCCTTTAAGAGGTTGACCAGGGTTGTGTACAAACCCTCGAAACAACAGCATTTTAAGTGTACTGGCCCTTTAAGAGGTGGACCCGGGAAGCTTACGGACCTTTAAAATTGGCAATACTTTAAGGTGACTGGCCTATGAAGAGGATGACCATGGAAGTGGACAGTCCTTAAAGATGCATTATTGTGTGTGGGTGGCCTTCTAAGAGACAACCCTGGGAATGGACAGACCTTTGGAAATGTCAATGTGGCTTATGAAGTGGAAAGCCACTTGAACATGTGACATGTTTTGCGGACTGGCCCTTTAAGAGGCAGACCCTAGAAGTGGACAAACCCTTGAAGAGGTGACAAATTTAGGGAATTATGTCCTTTAAGAGGTTGACCAGGGTTGTGTACAAACCCTCGAAACAACAGCATTTTAAGTGTACTGGCCCTTTAAGAGGTGGACCTGGGAAGCTTACGGACCTTTAAAATTGGCAATACTTTAAGGTGACTGGCCTATGAAAAGGATGACCATGGAAGTGGACAGTCCTTAAAGATGCATTATTGTGTGTGGGTGGCCTTCTAAGAGACAACCCTGGGAATGGACAGACCTTTGGAAATGTCAATGTGGCTTATGAAGTGGAAAGCCACTTGAACATGTGACATGTTTTGCGGACTGGCCCTTTAAGAGGCAGACCCTAGAAGTGGACAAACCCTTGAAGAGGTGACAAATTTAGGGAATTATGTCCTTTAAGAGGTTGACCAGGGTTGTGTACAAACCCTTGAAACAACAGCATTTTAAGTGTACTGGCCCTTTAAGAGGTGGACCTGGGAAGCTTACGGACCTTTAAAATTGGCAATACTTTAAGGTGACTGGCCTATGAAGAGGATGACCATGGAAGTGGACAGTCCTTAAAGATGCATTATTGTGTGTGGGTGGCCTTCTAAGAGACAACCCTGGGAATGGACAGACCTTTGGAAATGTCAATGTGGCTTATGAAGTGGAAATCCACTTGAACATGTGACATGTTTTGCGGACTGGCCCTTTAAGAGGCAGACCCTAGAAGTGGACAAACCCTTGAAGAGGTGACAAATTTAGGGAATTATGTCCTTTAAGAGGTTGACCAGGGTTGTGTACAAACCCTCGAAACAACAGCATTTTAAGTGTACTGGCCCTTTAAGAGGTGGACCTGGGAAGCTTACGGACCTTTAAAATTGGCAATACTTTAAGGTGACTGGCCTATGAAGAGGATGACCATGGAAGTGGACAGTCCTTAAAGATGCATTATTGTGTGTGGGTGGCCTTCTAAGAGACAACCCTGGGAATGGACAGACCTTTGGAAATGTCAATGTGGCTTATGAAGTAGAAAGCCACTTGAACATGTGACATGTTTTGCGGACTGGCCCTTTAAGAGGCAGACCCTAGAAGTGGACAAACCCTTGAAGAGGTGACAAATTTAGGGAATTATGTCCTTTAAGAGGTTGACCAGGGTTGTGTACAAACCCTCGAAACAACAGCATTTTAAGTGTACTGGCCCTTTAAGAGGTGGACCTGGGAAGCTTACGGACCTTTAAAATTGGCAATACTTTAAGGTGACTGGCCTATGAAGAGGATGACCATGGAAGTGGACAGTCCTTAAAGATGCATTATTGTGTGTGGGTGGCCTTCTAAGAGACAACCCTGGGAATGGACAGACCTTTGGAAATGTCAATGTGGCTTATGAAGTGGAAAGCCACTTGAACATGTGACATGTTTTGCGGACTGGCCCTTTAAGAGGCAGACCCTAGAAGTGGACAAACCCTTGAAGAGGTGACAAATTTAGGGAATTATGTCCTTTAAGAGGTTGACCAGGGTTGTGTACAAACCCTCGAAACAACAGCATTTTAAGTGTACTGGCCCATTAAGAGGTGGACCTGGGAAGCTTACGGACCTTTAAAATTGGCAATACTTTAAGGTGACTGGCCTATGAAGAGGATGACCATGGAAGTGGACAGTCCTTAAAGATGCATTATTGTGTGTGGGTGGCCTTCTAAGAGACAACCCTGGGAATGGACAGACCTTTGGAAATGTCAATGTGGCTTATGAAGTGGAAAGCCACTTGAACATGTGACATGTTTTGCGGACTGGCCCTTTAAGAGGCAGACCCTAGAAGTGGACAAACCCTTGAAGAGGTGACAAATTTAGGGAATTATGTCCTTTAAGAGGTTGACCAGGGTTGTGTACAAACCCTCGAAACAACAGCATTTTAAGTGTACTGGCCCTTTAAGAGGTGGACCTGGGAAGCTTACGGACCTTTAAAATTGGCAATACTTTAAGGTGACTGGCCTATGAAGAGGATGACCATGGAAGTGGACAGTCCTTAAAGATGCATTATTGTGTGTGGGTGGCCTTCTAAGAGACAACCCTGGGAATGGACAGACCTTTGGAAATGTCAATGTGGCTTATGAAGTGGAAAGCCACTTGAACATGTGACATGTTTTGCGGACTGGCCCTTTAAGAGGCAGACCCTAGATGTGGACAAACCCTTGAAGAGGTGACAAATTTAGGGAATTATGTCCTTTAAGAGGTTGACCAGGGTTGTGTACAAACCCTCGAAACAACAGCATTTTAAGTGTACTGGCCCTTTAAGAGGTGGACCTGGGAAGCTTACGGACCTTTAAAATTGGCAATACTTTAAGGTGACTGGCCTATGAAGAGGATGACCATGGAAGTGGACAGTCCTTAAAGATGCATTATTGTGTGTGGGTGGCCTTCTAAGAGACAACCCTGGGAATGGACAGACCTTTGGAAATGTCAATGTGGCTTATGAAGTGGAAAGCCACTTGAACATGTGACATGTTTTGCGGACTGGCCCTTTAAGAGGCAGACCCTAGAAGTGGACAAACCCTTGAAGAGGTGACAAATTTAGGGAATAATGTCCTTTAAGAGGTTGACCAGGGTTGTGTACAAACCCTCGAAACAACAGCATTTTAAGTGTACTGGCCCTTTAAGAGGTGGACCTGGGAAGCTTACGGACCTTTAAAATTGGCAATACTTTAAGGTGACTGGCCTATGAAGAGGATGACCATGGAAGTGGACAGTCCTTAAAGATGCATTATTGTGTGTGGGTGGCCTTCTAAGAGACAACCCTGGGAATGGACAGACCTTTGGAAATGTCAATGTGGCTTATGAAGTGGAAAGCCACTTGAACATGTGACATGTTTTGCGGACTGGCCCTTTAAGAGGCAGACCCTAGAAGTGGACAAACCCTTGAAGAGGTGACAAATTTAGGGAATTATGTCCTTTAAGAGGTTGACCAGGGTTGTGTACAAACCCTCGAAACAACAGCATTTTAAGTGTACTGGCCCTTTAAGAGGTGGACCTGGGAAGCTTACGGACCTTTAAAATTGGCAATACTTTAAGGTGACTGGCCTATGAAGAGGATGACCATGGAAGTGGACAGTCCTTAAAGATGCATTATTGTGTGTGGGTGGCCTTCTAAGAGACAACCCTGGGAATGGACAGACCTTTGGAAATGTCAATGTGGCTTATGAAGTGGAAATCCACTTGAACATGTGACATGTTTTGATGACTGGCCCTTTAAGAGGCAGACCCTAGATGTGGACAAACCCTTGAAGAGGTGACAAATTTAGGGAATTATGTCCTTTAAGAGGTTGACCAGGGTTGTGTACAAACCCTCGAAACAACAGCATTTTAAGTGTACTGGCCCTTTAAGAGGTGGACCTGGGAAGCTTACGGACCTTTAAAATTGGCAATACTTTAAGGTGACTGGCCTATGAAGAGGATGACCATGGAAGTGGACAGTCCTTAAAGATGCATTATTGTGTGTGGGTGGCCTTCTAAGAGACAACCCTGGGAATGGACAGACCTTTGGAAATGTCAATGTGGCTTATGAAGTGGAAAGCCACTTGAACATGTGACATGTTTTGCGGACTGGCCCTTTAAGAGGCAGACCCTAGAAGTGGACAAACCCTTGAAGAGGTGACAAATTTAGGGAATTATGTCCTTTAAGAGGTTGACCAGGGTTGTGTACAAACCCTCGAAACAACAGCATTTTAAGTGTACTGGCCCTTTAAGAGGTGGACCTGGGAAGCTTACGGACCTTTAAAATTGGCAATACTTTAAGGTGACTGGCCTATGAAGAGGATGACCATGGAAGTGGACAGTCCTTAAAGATGCATTATTGTGTGTGGGTGGCCTTCTAAGAGACAACCCTGGGAATGGACAGACCTTTGGAAATGTCAATGTGGCTTATGAAGTGGAAAGCCACTTGAACATGTGACATGTTTTGCGGACTGGCCCTTTAAGAGGCAGACCCTAGAAGTGGACAAACCCTTGAAGAGGTGACAAATTTAGGGAATTATGTCCTTTAAGAGGTTGACCAGGGTTGTGTACAAACCCTCGAAACAACAGCATTTTAAGTGTACTGGCCCTTTAAGAGGTGGACCTGGGAAGCTTACGGACCTTTAAAATTGGCAATACTTTAAGGTGACTGGCCTATGAAGAGGATGACCATGGAAGTGGACAGTCCTTAAAGATGCATTATTGTGTGTGGGTGGCCTTCTAAGAGACAACCCTGGGAATGGACAGACCTTTGGAAATGTCAATGTGGCTTATGAAGTGGAAAGCCACTTGAACATGTGACATGTTTTGCGGACTGGCCCTTTAAGAGGCAGACCCTAGAAGTGGACAAACCCTTGAAGAGGTGACAAATTTAGGGAATTATGTCCTTTAAGAGGTTGACCAGGGTTGTGTACAAACCCTCGAAACAACAGCATTTTAAGTGTACTGGCCCTTTAAGAGGTGGACCTGGGAAGCTTACGGACCTTTAAAATTGGCAATACTTTAAGGTGACTGGCCTATGAAGAGGATGACCATGGAAGTGGACAGTCCTTAAAGATGCATTATTGTGTGTGGGTGGCCTTCTAAGAGACAACCCTGGGAATGGACAGACCTTTGGAAATGTCAATGTGGCTTATGAAGTGGAAAGCCACTTGAACATGTGACATGTTTTGCGGACTGGCCCTTTAAGAGGCAGACCCTAGAAGTGGACAAACCCTTGAAGAGGTGACAAATTTAGGGAATTATGTCCTTTAAGAGGTATGACCAGGGTTGTGTACAAACCCTCGAAACAACAGCATTTTAAGTGTACTGGCCCTTTAAGAGGTGGACCTGGGAAGCTTACGGACCTTTAAAATTGGCAATACTTTAAGGTGACTGGCCTATGAAGAGGATGACCATGGAAGTGGACAGTCCTTAAAGATGCATTATTGTGTGTGGGTGGCCTTCTAAGAGACAACCCTGGGAATGGACAGACCTTTGGAAATGTCAATGTGGCTTATGAAGTGGAAATCCACTTGAACATGTGACATGTTTTGCGGACTGGCCCTTTAAGAGGCAGACCCTAGATGTGGACAAACCCTTGAAGAGGTGACAAATTTAGGGAATTATGTCCTTTAAGAGGTTGACCAGGGTTGTGTACAAACCCTCGAAACAACAGCATTTTAAGTGTACTGGCCCTTTAAGAGGTGGACCTGGGAAGCTTACGGACCTTTAAAATTGGCAATACTTTAAGGTGACTGGCCTATGAAGAGGATGACCATGGAAGTGGACAGTCCTTAAAGATGCATTATTGTGTGTGGGTGGCCTTCTAAGAGACAACCCTGGGAATGGACAGACCTTTGGAAATGTCAATGTGGCTTATGAAGTGGAAAGCCACTTGAACATGTGACATGTTTTGCGGACTGGCCCTTTAAGAGGCAGACCCTAGAAGTGGACAAACCCTTGAAGAGGTGACAAATTTAGGGAATAATGTCCTTTAAGAGGTTGACCAGGGTTGTGTACAAACCCTCGAAACAACAGCATTTTAAGTGTACTGGCCCTTTAAGAGGTGGACCTGGGAAGCTTACGGACCTTTAAAATTGGCAATACTTTAAGGTGACTGGCCTATGAAGAGGATGACCATGGAAGTGGACAGTCCTTAAAGATGCATTATTGTGTGTGGGTGGCCTTCTAAGAGACAACCCTGGGAATGGACAGACCTTTGGAAATGTCAATGTGGCTTATGAAGTGGAAAGCCACTTGAACATGTGACATGTTTTGCGGACTGGCCCTTTAAGAGGCAGACCCTAGAAGTGGACAAACCCTTGAAGAGGTGACAAATTTAGGGAATTATGTCCTTTAAGAGGTTGACCAGGGTTGTGTACAAACCCTCGAAACAACAGCATTTTAAGTGTACTGGCCCTTTAAGAGGTGGACCTGGGAAGCTTACGGACCTTTAAAATTGGCAATACTTTAAGGTGACTGGCCTATGAAGAGGATGACCATGGAAGTGGACAGTCCTTAAAGATGCATTATTGTGTGTGGGTGGCCTTCTAAGAGACAACCCTGGGAATGGACAGACCTTTGGAAATGTCAATGTGGCTTATGAAGTGGAAATCCACTTGAACATGTGACATGTTTTGATGACTGGCCCTTTAAGAGGCAGACCCTAGATGTGGACAAACCCTTGAAGAGGTGACAAATTTAGGGAATTATGTCCTTTAAGAGGTTGACCAGGGTTGTGTACAAACCCTCGAAACAACAGCATTTTAAGTGTACTGGCCCTTTAAGAGGTGGACCTGGGAAGCTTACGGACCTTTAAAATTGGCAATACTTTAAGGTGACTGGCCTATGAAGAGGATGACCATGGAAGTGGACAGTCCTTAAAGATGCATTATTGTGTGTGGGTGGCCTTCTAAGAGACAACCCTGGGAATGGACATACCTTTGGAAATGTCAATGTGGCTTATGAAGTGGAAAGCCACTTGAACATGTGACATGTTTTGCAGACTGGCCCTTTAAGAGGCAGACCCTAGAAGTGGACAAACCCTTGAAGAGGTGACAAATTTAGGGAATTATGTCCTTTAAGAGGTTGACCAGGGTTGTGTACAAACCCTCGAAACAACAGCATTTTAAGTGTACTGGCCCTTTAAGAGGTGGACCTGGGAAGCTTACGGACCTTTAAAATTGGCAATACTTTAAGGTGACTGGCCTATGAAGAGGATGACCATGGAAGTGGACAGTCCTTAAAGATGCATTATTGTGTGTGGGTGGCCTTCTAAGAGACAACCCTGGGAATGGACAGACCTTTGGAAATGTCAATGTGGCTTATGAAGTGGAAAGCCACTTGAACATGTGACATGTTTTGCGGACTGGCCCTTTAAGAGGCAGACCCTAGAAGTGGACAAACCCTTGAAGAGGTGACAAATTTAGGGAATTATGTCCTTTAAGAGGTTGACCAGGGTTGTGTACAAACCCTCCAAACAACAGCATTTTAAGTGTACTGGCCCTTTAAGAGGTGGACCTGGGAAGCTTACGGACCTTTAAAATTGGCAATACTTTAAGGTGACTGGCCTATGAAGAGGATGACCATGGAAGTGGACAGTCCTTAAAGATGCATTATTGTGTGTGGGTGGCCTTCTAAGAGACAACCCTGGGAATGGACAGACCTTTGGAAATGTCAATGTGGCTTATGAAGTGGAAATCCACTTGAACATGTGACATGTTTTGATGACTGGCCCTTTAAGAGGCAGACCCTAGATGTGGACAAACCCTTGAAGAGGTGACAAATTTAGGGAATTATGTCCTTTAAGAGGTTGACCAGGGTTGTGTACAAACCCTCGAAACAACAGCATTTTAAGTGTACTGGCCCTTTAAGAGGTGGACCTGGGAAGCTTACGGACCTTTAAAATTGGCAATACTTTAAGGTGACTGGCCTATGAAGAGGATGACCATGGAAGTGGACAGTCCTTAAAGATGCATTATTGTGTGTGGGTGGCCTTCTAAGAGACAACCCTGGGAATGGACAGACCTTTGGAAATGTCAATGTGGCTTATGAAGTGGAAAGCCACTTGAACATGTGACATGTTTTGCGGACTGGCCCTTTAAGAGGCAGACCCTAGAAGTGGACAAACCCTTGAAGAGGTGACAAATTTAGGGAATTATGTCCTTTAAGAGGTTGACCAGGGTTGTGTACAAACCCTCGAAACAACAGCATTTTAAGTGTACTGGCCCTTTAAGAGGTGGACCTGGGAAGCTTACGGACCTTTAAAATTGGCAATACTTTAAGGTGACTGGCCTATGAAGAGGATGACCATGGAAGTGGACAGTCCTTAAAGATGCATTATTGTGTGTGGGTGGCCTTCTAAGAGACAACCCTGGGAATGGACAGACCTTTGGAAATGTCAATGTGGCTTATGAAGTGGAAAGCCACTTGAACATGTGACATGTTTTGCGGACTGGCCCTTTAAGAGGCAGACCCTAGAAGTGGACAAACCCTTGAAGAGGTGACAAATTTAGGGAATTATGTCCTTTAAGAGGTTGACCAGGGTTGTGTACAAACCCTCGAAACAACAGCATTTTAAGTGTACTGGCCCTTTAAGAGGTGGACCTGGGAAGCTTACGGACCTTTAAAATTGGCAATACTTTAAGGTGACTGGCCTATGAAGAGGATGACCATGGAAGTGGACAGTCCTTAAAGATGCATTATTGTGTGTGGGTGGCCTTCTAAGAGACAACCCTGGGAATGGACAGACCTTTGGAAATGTCAATGTGGCTTATGAAGTGGAAAGCCACTTGAACATGTGACATGTTTTGCGGACTGGCCCTTTAAGAGGCAGACCCTAGAAGTGGACAAACCCTTGAAGAGGTGACAAATTTAGGGAATTATGTCCTTTAAGAGGTTGACCAGGGTTGTGTACAAACCCTCGAAACAACAGCATTTTAAGTGTACTGGCCCTTTAAGAGGTGGACCTGGGAAGCTTACGGACCTTTAAAATTGGCAATACTTTAAGGTGACTGGCCTATGAAGAGGATGACCATGGAAGTGGACAGTCCTTAAAGATGCATTATTGTGTGTGGGTGGCCTTCTAAGAGACAACCCTGGGAATGGACAGACCTTTGGAAATGTCAATGTGGCTTATGAAGTGGAAAGCCACTTGAACATGTGACATGTTTTGCGGACTGGCCCTTTAAGAGGCAGACCCTAGAAGTGGACAAACCCTTGAAGAGGTGACAAATTTAGGGAATTATGTCCTTTAAGAGGTTGACCAGGGTTGTGTACAAACCCTCGAAACAACAGCATTTTAAGTGTACTGGCCCTTTAAGAGGTGGACCTGGGAAGCTTACGGACCTTTAAAATTGGCAATACTTTAAGGTGACTGGCCTATGAAGAGGATGACCATGGAAGTGGACAGTCCTTAAAGATGCATTATTGTGTGTGGGTGGCCTTCTAAGAGACAACCCTGGGAATGGACAGACCTTTGGAAATGTCAATGTGGCTTATGAAGTGGAAATCCACTTGAACATGTGACATGTTTTGCGGACTGGCCCTTTAAGAGGCAGACCCTAGATGTGGACAAACCCTTGAAGAGGTGACAAATTTAGGGAATTATGTCCTTTAAGAGGTTGACCAGGGTTGTGTACAAACCCTCGAAACAACAGCATTTTAAGTGTACTGGCCCTTTAAGAGGTGGACCTGGGAAGCTTACGGACCTTTAAAATTGGCAATACTTTAAGGTGACTGGCCTATGAAGAGGATGACCATGGAAGTGGACAGTCCTTAAAGATGCATTATTGTGTGTGGGTGGCCTTCTAAGAGACAACCCTGGGAATGGACAGACCTTTGGAAATGTCAATGTGGCTTATGAAGTGGAAAGCCACTTGAACATGTGACATGTTTTGCGGACTGGCCCTTTAAGAGGCAGACCCTAGAAGTGGACAAACCCTTGAAGAGGTGACAAATTTAGGGAATAATGTCCTTTAAGAGGTTGACCAGGGTTGTGTACAAACCCTCGAAACAACAGCATTTTAAGTGTACTGGCCCTTTAAGAGGTGGACCTGGGAAGCTTACGGACCTTTAAAATTGGCAATACTTTAAGGTGACTGGCCTATGAAGAGGATGACCATGGAAGTGGACAGTCCTTAAAGATGCATTATTGTGTGTGGGTGGCCTTCTAAGAGACAACCCTGGGAATGGACAGACCTTTGGAAATGTCAATGTGGCTTATGAAGTGGAAAGCCACTTGAACATGTGACATGTTTTGCGGACTGGCCCTTTAAGAGGCAGACCCTAGAAGTGGACAAACCCTTGAAGAGGTGACAAATTTAGGGAATTATGTCCTTTAAGAGGTTGACCAGGGTTGTGTACAAACCCTCGAAACAACAGCATTTTAAGTGTACTGGCCCTTTAAGAGGTGGACCTGGGAAGCTTACGGACCTTTAAAATTGGCAATACTTTAAGGTGACTGGCCTATGAAGAGGATGACCATGGAAGTGGACAGTCCTTAAAGATGCATTATTGTGTGTGGGTGGCCTTCTAAGAGACAACCCTGGGAATGGACAGACCTTTGGAAATGTCAATGTGGCTTATGAAGTGGAAATCCACTTGAACATGTGACATGTTTTGATGACTGGCCCTTTAAGAGGCAGACCCTAGATGTGGACAAACCCTTGAAGAGGTGACAAATTTAGGGAATTATGTCCTTTAAGAGGTTGACCAGGGTTGTGTACAAACCCTCGAAACAACAGCATTTTAAGTGTACTGGCCCTTTAAGAGGTGGACCTGGGAAGCTTACGGACCTTTAAAATTGGCAATACTTTAAGGTGACTGGCCTATGAAGAGGATGACCATGGAAGTGGACAGTCCTTAAAGATGCATTATTGTGTGTGGGTGGCCTTCTAAGAGACAACCCTGGGAATGGACATACCTTTGGAAATGTCAATGTGGCTTATGAAGTGGAAAGCCACTTGAACATGTGACATGTTTTGCAGACTGGCCCTTTAAGAGGCAGACCCTAGAAGTGGACAAACCCTTGAAGAGGTGACAAATTTAGGGAATTATGTCCTTTAAGAGGTTGACCAGGGTTGTGTACAAACCCTCGAAACAACAGCATTTTAAGTGTACTGGCCCTTTAAGAGGTGGACCTGGGAAGCTTACGGACCTTTAAAATTGGCAATACTTTAAGGTGACTGGCCTATGAAGAGGATGACCATGGAAGTGGACAGTCCTTAAAGATGCATTATTGTGTGTGGGTGGCCTTCTAAGAGACAACCCTGGGAATGGACAGACCTTTGGAAATGTCAATGTGGCTTATGAAGTGGAAAGCCACTTGAACATGTGACATGTTTTGCGGACTGGCCCTTTAAGAGGCAGACCCTAGAAGTGGACAAACCCTTGAAGAGGTGACAAATTTAGGGAATTATGTCCTTTAAGAGGTTGACCAGGGTTGTGTACAAACCCTCCAAACAACAGCATTTTAAGTGTACTGGCCCTTTAAGAGGTGGACCTGGGAAGCTTACGGACCTTTAAAATTGGCAATACTTTAAGGTGACTGGCCTATGAAGAGGATGACCATGGAAGTGGACAGTCCTTAAAGATGCATTATTGTGTGTGGGTGGCCTTCTAAGAGACAACCCTGGGAATGGACAGACCTTTGGAAATGTCAATGTGGCTTATGAAGTGGAAATCCACTTGAACATGTGACATGTTTTGATGACTGGCCCTTTAAGAGGCAGACCCTAGAAGTGGACAAACCCTTGAAGAGGTGACAAATTTAGGGAATTATGTCCTTTAAGAGGTTGACCAGGGTTGTGTACAAACCCTCGAAACAACAGCATTTTAAGTGTACTGGCCCTTTAAGAGGTGGACCTGGGAAGCTTACGGACCTTTAAAATTGGCAATACTTTAAGGTGACTGGCCTATGAAGAGGATGACCATGGAAGTGGACAGTCCTTAAAGATGCATTATTGTGTGTGGGTGGCCTTCTAAGAGACAACCCTGGGAATGGACAGACCTTTGGAAATGTCAATGTGGCTTATGAAGTGGAAAGCCACTTGAACATGTGACATGTTTTGCAGACTGGCCCTTTAAGAGGCAGACCCTAGAAGTGGACAAACCCTTGAAGAGGTGGCAAATTTAGGGAATTATGTCCTTTAAGAGGTTGACCAGGGTTGTGTACAAACCCTCGAAACAACAGCATTTTAAGTGTACTGGCCCTTTAAGAGGTGGACCCGGGAAGCTTACGGACCTTTAAAATTGGCAATACTTTAAGGTGACTGGCCTATGAAGAGGATGACCATGGAAGTGGACAGTCCTTAAAGATGCATTATTGTGTGTGGGTGGCC
>NW_027102307.1:0-53550 GCF_035609145.1 Eleutherodactylus coqui | reverse complement strand
TTTTAAATTTATACGTAAAGCTAGATATTTGTAGAAATATCTATATTGATATATAGCTATCTATTTATATAGCTAGATATATATCTATGCAGTAACATACATTAGATAGATAGATAGATAGATAGACTGTATATAAGCCTGCAAGTCTTGCACTTGAAGCAGCTTTATGATGTCATTAAGGCTCGATGGTGACACGCGCACCCGGAACAAGGATCACAGGTTGTTAGCGGCCATTTTTCCATCAGTCTCCACTGGAGCTAGAAGTGAGCAGACAGATACTCCTATAGACGCTGCTGGAGCCAGATCATTTGTCTCTGTGATGGACAACGTTTGAAATTCGCCCTTAAGCGGGATACGGCAGCCTACAACAGTCAAATTGATCGCTGCTTATCACTTCTTTTGTGGTAGGTACAGTTATTCCAGATAGGGGAATGGGTAGGTTAAGTTATTCCAGGGAGGGAATGCTTATGGGCAAGGCATTATGCTTGATCGGAGGCGGATGAAGTGGCAAAAAAGGCTCGGCCTACACCATGACCATGCCAATCGTCAACCCAAAGTGAATATGAGCCACACAGGTTGGTTGAAATAGCGCAACATGAATGATGGAACCTGGATCCAAGCGTCCCAGGATGCATTGCAGCGAAAACGTTCAACAATGTTCAGCGTGACCAATGTTTCTATCTTGGAAAATGAAATTGCATGCTGTATGGAGTGTTTTTGACATATCTTGTCTCAGGATTTGCTTGCAGTCCTACCATATCCCACAAAATGCAGAAGTGCAGTCAATGCAGCTTTTTACCTAAAATGGTAAAAATTGGTCAAAGACTCATGCGGTTTATTACCTGCCCCTGGAATAACATCAATGGCAATTATAAGAATAATGCTGATAATAATACAAATTTTGTATGTATGTTTTCAGCCCTACAAAACCATAACTATACAAGTTTAAATTTATACGTAAAGCTAGATATTTGTAGAAATATCTATATTGATATATAACTATCTATTTATATAGCTAGATATATATCTATGCAGTAACATACATTAGATAGATAGATAGATAGACTGTATATAAGCCTGCAAGTCTTGCACTTGAAGCAGCTTTATGATGTCATTAAGGCTCGATGGTGACACGCGCACCCGGAACAAGGACCACAGGTTGTTAGCGGCCATTTTTCCATCAGTCTCCACTGGAGCTAGAAGTGAGCAGACAGATACTCCTATAGACGCGGCTGGAGCCAGATCATTTGTCTCTGTGATGGACAACGTTTGAAATTCGCCCTTAAGCGGGAGACGGCAGCCTACAACAGTCAAATATATTGCGGCTTATCACTTCTTTTGAGGGAGGTACAGTTATTCCAGATAGGGGAATGGGTAGGTTAAGATATTCCAGGGTGGGGAATGCTTATGGGCAAGGCATTATGCTTGATCGGAGGCGGATGAAGTGGCAAAAAAGGCTCGGCCTACACCATGACCATGCAACTCGTCAACCCAAAGTGAATATGAGCCACACAGGTTGGTTGAAATGGCGCAGCATGAATGATAGAACCTGGATCCAAGCGTCTCAGGATGCATTGCAGTGAAAACGTTCAACAATGTTCAGCGTGACCAATGTTTCTATCTTGGAAAATGAAATCGCATGCTGTATGGAGTGTTTTTGATATATCTTGTCTCAGGATTTGCTTGCAGTCCTACCATATCCCACAAAATGCAGAAGTGCAGTCAATGCAGCTTTTTACCTAAAATTGGTCAAAGCCTCATGCGGTTTATTACCTGCCCCTGGAATAACATCAATGGCAATTATAAGAATAATGCTGATAATAATACAAATTTTGTAATGTATGTTTTCAGCCCCTACAAAACCATAACTATAGAAGTTTAAATTTATACGTAAAGCTAGATATTTGTAGAAATATCTATATTGGATATATAGCTATCTATTTATATAGCTAGATATATATCTATGCAGTAACATACATTAGATAGATAGATAGACTGTATATAAGCTGCAAGTCTTGCACTTGAAGCAGCTTATGATGTCATTAAGGCTCGATGGTGACAGCCGCACCGCGAACAAGGATCACAGGTTGTTAGCGGCCATTTTTCCATCAGTCTCCACTGGAGCTAGAAGTGAGCAGACAGATACTCCTATAGACGCTGCTGGAGCCAGATCATTTGTCTCTGTGATGGACAACGTTTGAAATTCGCCCTTAAGCGGGAGAACGGCAGCCTACAACAGTCAAATTGATCGCTGCTTATCACTTCTTTTGTGGTAGGTACAGTTATTCCAGATAGGGGAATGGGTAGGTTAAGATTATTCCAGGGAGGGGAATGCTTATGGGCAAGGCATTATGCTTGATCGGAGGCGGATGAAGTGGCAAAAAAGGCTCGGCCTACACCATGACCATGCCAATCGTCAACCCAAAGTGAATATGAGCCACACAGGTTGGTTGAAATAGCGCAACATGAATGATTAATGATGGAACCTGGATCCAAGCGTCCCAGGATGCATTGCAGCGAAAACGTTCAACAATGTTCAGCGTGACCAATGTTTCTATCTTGGAAAATGAAATTGCATGCTGTATGGAGTGTTTTTGATATATCTTGTCTCAGGATTTGCTTGCAGTCCTACCATATCCCACAAAATGCAGAAGTGCAGTCAATGCAGCTTTTTACCTAAAATGGTAAAAATTGGTCAAAGCCTCATGCGGTTTATTACCTGTCCCTGGAATAACATCAATGGCAATTATAAGAATAATGCTGATAATAATACAAATTTTGTATGTATGTTTTCAGCCCTACAAAACCATAACTATAGAAGTTTAAATTTATACGTAAAGCTAGATATTTGTAGAAATATCTATATTGATATATAGCTATCTATTTATATAGCTAGATATATATCTATGCAGTAACATACATTAGATAGATAGATAGATAGATAGATAGACTGTATATAAGCCTGCAAGTCTTGCACTTGAAGCAGCTTTATGATGTCATTAAGGCTCGATGGTGACACGCGCACCCGGAACAAGGATCACAGGTTGTTAGCGGCCATTTTTCCATCAGTCTCCACTGGAGCTAGAAGTGAGCAGACAGATACTCCTATAGACGCTGCTGGAGCCAGATCATTTGTCTCTGTGATGGACAACGTTTGAAATTCGCCCTTAAGCGGGATACGGCAGCCTACAACAGTCAAATTGATCGCTGCTTATCACTTCTTTTGTGGTAGGTACAGTTATTCCAGATAGGGGAATGGGTAGGTTAAGTTATTCCAGGGAGGGGAATGCTTATGGGCAAGGCATTATGCTTGATCGGAGGCGGATGAAGTGGCAAAAAAGGCTCGGCCTACACCATGACCATGCCAATCGTCAACCCAAAGTGAATATGAGCCACACAGGTTGGTTGAAATAGCGCAACATGAATGATGGAACCTGGATCCAAGCGTCCCAGGATGCATTGCAGCGAAAACGTTCAACAATGTTCAGCGTGACCAATGTTTCTATCTTGGAAAATGAAATTGCATGCTGTATGGAGTGTTTTTGACATATCTTGTCTCAGGATTTGCTTGCAGTCCTACCATATCCCACAAAATGCAGAAGTGCAGTCAATGCAGCTTTTTACCTAAAATGGTAAAAATTGGTCAAAGACTCATGCGGTTTATTACCTGCCCCTGGAATAACATCAATGGCAATTATAAGAATAATGCTGATAATAATACAAATTTTGTATGTATGTTTTCAGCCCTACAAAACCATAACTATACAAGTTTAAATTTATACGTAAAGCTAGATATTTGTAGAAATATCTATATTGATATATAACTATCTATTTATATAGCTAGATATATATCTATGCAGTAACATACATTAGATAGATAGATAGATAGATAGATAGATAGATAGATAGATAGATAGACTGTATATAAGCCTGCAAGTCTTGCACTTGAAGCAGCTTTATGATGTCATTAAGGCTCGATGGTGACACGCGCACCCGAACAAGGACCACAGGTTGTTAGCGGCCATTTTTCCATCAGTCTCCACTGGAGCTAGAAGTGAGCAGACAGATACTCCTATAGACGCGGCTGGAGCCAGATCATTTGTCTCTGTGATGGACAACGTTTGAAATTCGCCCTTAAGCGGGAGACGGCAGCCTACAACAGTCAAATATATTGCGCTTATCACTTCTTTTGAGGGAGGTACAGTTATTCCAGATAGGGGAATGGGTAGGTTAAGATATTCCAGGGTGGGGAATGCTTATGGGCAAGGCATTATGCTTGATCGGAGGCGGATGAAGTGGCAAAAAAGGCTCGGCCTACACCATGACCATGCAACTCGTCAACCCAAAGTGAATATGAGCCACACAGGTTGGTTGAAATGGCGCAGCATGAATGATAGAACCTGGATCCAAGCGTCTCAGGATGCATTGCAGCGAAAACGTTCAACAATGTTCAGCGTGACCAATGTTTCTATCTTGGAAAATGAAATCGCATGCTGTATGGAGTGTTTTTGATATATCTTGTCTCAGGATTTGCTTGCAGTCCTACCATATCCCACAAAATGCAGAAGTGCAGTCAATGCAGCTTTTTACCTAAAATGGTAAAAATTGGTCAAAGCCTCATGCGGTTTATTACCTGCCCCTGGAATAACATCAATGGCAATTATAAGAATAATGCTGATAATAATACAAATTTTTGTATGTATGTTTTCAGCCCTACAAAACCATAACTATAGAAGTTTAAATTTATACGTAAAGCTAGATATTTGTAGAAATATCTATATTGATATATAGCTATCTATTTATATAGCTAGATATATATCTATGCAGTAACATACATTAGATAGATAGATAGATAGATAGACTGTATATAAGCCTGCAAGTCTTGCACTTGAAGCAGCTTTATGATGTCATTAAGGCTCGATGGTGACACGCGCACCCGGAACAAGGATCACAGGTTGTTAGCGGCCATTTTTCCATCAGTCTCCACTGGAGCTAGAAGTGAGCAGACAGATACTCCTATAGACGCTGCTGGAGCCAGATCATTTGTCTCTGTGATGGACAACGTTTGAAATTCGCCCTTAAGCGGGATACGGCAGCCTACAACAGTCAAATTGATCGCTGCTTATCACTTCTTTTGTGGTAGGTACAGTTATTCCAGATAGGGGAATGGGTAGGTTAAGTTATTCCAGGGAGGGGAATGCTTATGGGCAAGGCATTATGCTTGATCGGAGGCGGATGAAGTGGCAAAAAAGGCTCGGCCTACACCATGACCATGCCAATCGTCAACCCAAAGTGAATATGAGCCACACAGGTTGGTTGAAATAGCGCAACATGAATGATGGAACCTGGATCCAAGCGTCCCAGGATGCATTGCAGCGAAAACGTTCAACAATGTTCAGCGTGACCAATGTTTCTATCTTGGAAAATGAAATTGCATGCTGTATGGAGTGTTTTTGACATATCTTGTCTCAGGATTTGCTTGCAGTCCTACCATATCCCACAAAATGCAGAAGTGCAGTCAATGCAGCTTTTTACCTAAAATGGTAAAAATTGGTCAAAGACTCATGCGGTTTATTACCTGCCCCTGGAATAACATCAATGGCAATTATAAGAATAATGCTGATAATAATACAAATTTTGTATGTATGTTTTCAGCCCTACAAAACCATAACTATACAAGTTTAAATTTATACGTAAAGCTAGATATTTGTAGAAATATCTATATTGATATATAACTATCTATTTATATAGCTAGATATATATCTATGCAGTAACATACATTAGATAGATAGATAGATAGACTGTATATAAGCCTGCAAGTCTTGCACTTGAAGCAGCTTTATGATGTCATTAAGGCTCGATGGTGACACGCGCACCCGGAACAAGGACCACAGGTTGTTAGCGGCCATTTTTCCATCAGTCTCCACTGGAGCTAGAAGTGAGCAGACAGATACTCCTATAGACGCGGCTGGAGCCAGATCATTTGTCTCTGTGATGGACAACGTTTGAAATTCGCCCTTAAGCGGGAGACGGCAGCCTACAACAGTCAAATATATTGCGGCTTATCACTTCTTTTGAGGGAGGTACAGTTATTCCAGATAGGGGAATGGGTAGGTTAAGATATTCCAGGGTGGGGAATGCTTATGGGCAAGGCATTATGCTTGATCGGAGGCGGATGAAGTGGCAAAAAAGGCTCGGCCTACACCATGACCATGCAACTCGTCAACCCAAAGTGAATATGAGCCACACAGGTTGGTTGAAATGGCGCAGCATGAATGATAGAACCTGGATCCAAGCGTCTCAGGATGCATTGCAGTGAAAACGTTCAACAATGTTCAGCGTGACCAATGTTTCTATCTTGGAAAATGAAATCGCATGCTGTATGGAGTGTTTTTGATATATCTTGTCTCAGGATTTGCTTGCAGTCCTACCATATCCCACAAAATGCAGAAGTGCAGTCAATGCAGCTTTTTACCTAAAATGGTAAAAATTGGTCAAAGCCTCATGCGGTTTATTACCTGCCCCTGGAATAACATCAATGGCAATTATAAGAATAATGCTGATAATAATACAAATTTTGTATGTATGTTTTCAGCCCTACAAAACCATAACTATAGAAGTTTAAATTTATACGTAAAGCTAGATATTTGTAGAAATATCTATATTGATATATAGCTATCTATTTATATAGCTAGATATATATCTATGCAGTAACATACATTAGATAGATAGATAGACTGTATATAAGCCTGCAAGTCTTGCACTTGAAGCAGCTTTATGATGTCATTAAGGCTCGATGGTGACACGCGCACCCGGAACAAGGATCACAGGTTGTTAGCGGCCATTTTTCCATCAGTCTCCACTGGAGCTAGAAGTGAGCAGACAGATACTCCTATAGACGCTGCTGGAGCCAGATCATTTGTCTCTGTGATGGACAACGTTTGAAATTCGCCCTTAAGCGGGAGACGGCAGCCTACAACAGTCAAATTGATCGCTGCTTATCACTTCTTTTGTGGTAGGTACAGTTATTCCAGATAGGGGAATGGGTAGGTTAAGTTATTCCAGGGAGGGGAATGCTTATGGGCAAGGCATTATGCTTGATCGGAGGCGGATGAAGTGGCAAAAAAGGCTCGGCCTACACCATGACCATGCCAATCGTCAACCCAAAGTGAATATGAGCCACACAGGTTGGTTGAAATAGCGCAACATGAATGATGGAACCTGGATCCAAGCGTCCCAGGATGCATTGCAGCGAAAACGTTCAACAATGTTCAGCGTGACCAATGTTTCTATCTTGGAAAATGAAATTGCATGCTGTATGGAGTGTTTTTGATATATCTTGTCTCAGGATTTGCTTGCAGTCCTACCATATCCCACAAAATGCAGAAGTGCAGTCAATGCAGCTTTTTACCTAAAATGGTAAAAATTGGTCAAAGCCTCATGCGGTTTATTACCTGTCCCTGGAATAACATCAATGGCAATTATAAGAATAATGCTGATAATAATACAAATTTTGTATGTATGTTTTCAGCCCTACAAAACCATAACTATAGAAGTTTAAATTTATACGTAAAGCTAGATATTTGTAGAAATATCTATATTGATATATAGCTATCTATTTATATAGCTAGATATATATCTATGCAGTAACATACATTAGATAGATAGATAGATAGATAGACTGTATATAAGCCTGCAAGTCTTGCACTTGAAGCAGCTTTATGATGTCATTAAGGCTCGATGGTGACACGCGCACCCGGAACAAGGATCACAGGTTGTTAGCGGCCATTTTTCCATCAGTCTCCACTGGAGCTAGAAGTGAGCAGACAGATACTCCTATAGACGCTGCTGGAGCCAGATCATTTGTCTCTGTGATGGACAACGTTTGAAATTCGCCCTTAAGCGGGATACGGCAGCCTACAACAGTCAAATTGATCGCTGCTTATCACTTCTTTTGTGGTAGGTACAGTTATTCCAGATAGGGGAATGGGTAGGTTAAGTTATTCCAGGGAGGGGAATGCTTATGGGCAAGGCATTATGCTTGATCGGAGGCGGATGAAGTGGCAAAAAAGGCTCGGCCTACACCATGACCATGCCAATCGTCAACCCAAAGTGAATATGAGCCACACAGGTTGGTTGAAATAGCGCAACATGAATGATGGAACCTGGATCCAAGCGTCCCAGGATGCATTGCAGCGAAAACGTTCAACAATGTTCAGCGTGACCAATGTTTCTATCTTGGAAAATGAAATTGCATGCTGTATGGAGTGTTTTTGACATATCTTGTCTCAGGATTTGCTTGCAGTCCTACCATATCCCACAAAATGCAGAAGTGCAGTCAATGCAGCTTTTTACCTAAAATGGTAAAAATTGGTCAAAGACTCATGCGGTTTATTACCTGCCCCTGGAATAACATCAATGGCAATTATAAGAATAATGCTGATAATAATACAAATTTTGTATGTATGTTTTCAGCCCTACAAAACCATAACTATACAAGTTTAAATTTATACGTAAAGCTAGATATTTGTAGAAATATCTATATTGATATATAACTATCTATTTATATAGCTAGATATATATCTATGCAGTAACATACATTAGATAGATAGATAGATAGATAGATAGATAGATAGATAGATAGATAGATAGATAGATAGATAGATAGACTGTATATAAGCCTGCAAGTCTTGCACTTGAAGCAGCTTTATGATGTCATTAAGGCTCGATGGTGACACGCGCACCCGGAACAAGGACCACAGGTTGTTAGCGGCCATTTTTCCATCAGTCTCCACTGGAGCTAGAAGTGAGCAGACAGATACTCCTATAGACGCGGCTGGAGCCAGATCATTTGTCTCTGTGATGGACAACGTTTGAAATTCGCCCTTAAGCGGGAGACGGCAGCCTACAACAGTCAAATATATTGCGGCTTATCACTTCTTTTGAGGGAGGTACAGTTATTCCAGATAGGGGAATGGGTAGGTTAAGATATTCCAGGGTGGGGAATGCTTATGGGCAAGGCATTATGCTTGATCGGAGGCGGATGAAGTGGCAAAAAAGGCTCGGCCTACACCATGACCATGCAACTCGTCAACCCAAAGTGAATATGAGCCACACAGGTTGGTTGAAATGGCGCAGCATGAATGATAGAACCTGGATCCAAGCGTCTCAGGATGCATTGCAGTGAAAACGTTCAACAATGTTCAGCGTGACCAATGTTTCTATCTTGGAAAATGAAATCGCATGCTGTATGGAGTGTTTTTGATATATCTTGTCTCAGGATTTGCTTGCAGTCCTACCATATCCCACAAAATGCAGAAGTGCAGTCAATGCAGCTTTTTACCTAAAATGGTAAAAATTGGTCAAAGCCTCATGCGGTTTATTACCTGCCCCTGGAATAACATCAATGGCAATTATAAGAATAATGCTGATAATAATACAAATTTTGTATGTATGTTTTCAGCCCTACAAAACCATAACTATAGAAGTTTAAATTTATACGTAAAGCTAGATATTTGTAGAAATATCTATATTGATATATAGCTATCTATTTATATAGCTAGATATATATCTATGCAGTAACATACATTAGATAGATAGATAGACTGTATATAAGCCTGCAAGTCTTGCACTTGAAGCAGCTTTATGATGTCATTAAGGCTCGATGGTGACACGCGCACCCGGAACAAGGATCACAGGTTGTTAGCGGCCATTTTTCCATCAGTCTCCACTGGAGCTAGAAGTGAGCAGACAGATACTCCTATAGACGCTGCTGGAGCCAGATCATTTGTCTCTGTGATGGACAACGTTTGAAATTCGCCCTTAAGCGGGAGACGGCAGCCTACAACAGTCAAATTGATCGCTGCTTATCACTTCTTTTGTGGTAGGTACAGTTATTCCAGATAGGGGAATGGGTAGGTTAAGTTATTCCAGGGAGGGGAATGCTTATGGGCAAGGCATTATGCTTGATCGGAGGCGGATGAAGTGGCAAAAAAGGCTCGGCCTACACCATGACCATGCCAATCGTCAACCCAAAGTGAATATGAGCCACACAGGTTGGTTGAAATAGCGCAACATGAATGATGGAACCTGGATCCAAGCGTCCCAGGATGCATTGCAGCGAAAACGTTCAACAATGTTCAGCGTGACCAATGTTTCTATCTTGGAAAATGAAATTGCATGCTGTATGGAGTGTTTTTGATATATCTTGTCTCAGGATTTGCTTGCAGTCCTACCATATCCCACAAAATGCAGAAGTGCAGTCAATGCAGCTTTTTACCTAAAATGGTAAAAATTGGTCAAAGCCTCATGCGGTTTATTACCTGTCCCTGGAATAACATCAATGGCAATTATAAGAATAATGCTGATAATAATACAAATTTTGTATGTATGTTTTCAGCCCTACAAAACCATAACTATAGAAGTTTAAATTTATACGTAAAGCTAGATATTTGTAGAAATATCTATATTGATATATAGCTATCTATTTATATAGCTAGATATATATCTATGCAGTAACATACATTAGATAGATAGATAGATAGATAGATAGATAGATAGATAGATAGATAGATAGACTGTATATAAGCCTGCAAGTCTTGCACTTGAAGCAGCTTTATGATGTCATTAAGGCTCGATGGTGACACGCGCACCCGGAACAAGGATCACAGGTTGTTAGCGGCCATTTTTCCATCAGTCTCCACTGGAGCTAGAAGTGAGCAGACAGATACTCCTATAGACGCTGCTGGAGCCAGATCATTTGTCTCTGTGATGGACAACGTTTGAAATTCGCCCTTAAGCGGGATACGGCAGCCTACAACAGTCAAATTGATCGCTGCTTATCACTTCTTTTGTGGTAGGTACAGTTATTCCAGATAGGGGAATGGGTAGGTTAAGTTATTCCAGGGAGGGGAATGCTTATGGGCAAGGCATTATGCTTGATCGGAGGCGGATGAAGTGGCAAAAAAGGCTCGGCCTACACCATGACCATGCCAATCGTCAACCCAAAGTGAATATGAGCCACACAGGTTGGTTGAAATAGCGCAACATGAATGATGGAACCTGGATCCAAGCGTCCCAGGATGCATTGCAGCGAAAACGTTCAACAATGTTCAGCGTGACCAATGTTTCTATCTTGGAAAATGAAATTGCATGCTGTATGGAGTGTTTTTGACATATCTTGTCTCAGGATTTGCTTGCAGTCCTACCATATCCCACAAAATGCAGAAGTGCAGTCAATGCAGCTTTTTACCTAAAATGGTAAAAATTGGTCAAAGACTCATGCGGTTTATTACCTGCCCCTGGAATAACATCAATGGCAATTATAAGAATAATGCTGATAATAATACAAATTTTGTATGTATGTTTTCAGCCCTACAAAACCATAACTATACAAGTTTAAATTTATACGTAAAGCTAGATATTTGTAGAAATATCTATATTGATATATAACTATCTATTTATATAGCTAGATATATATCTATGCAGTAACATACATTAGATAGATAGATAGATAGATAGACTGTATATAAGCCTGCAAGTCTTGCACTTGAAGCAGCTTTATGATGTCATTAAGGCTCGATGGTGACACGCGCACCCGGAACAAGGACCACAGGTTGTTAGCGGCCATTTTTCCATCAGTCTCCACTGGAGCTAGAAGTGAGCAGACAGATACTCCTATAGACGCTGCTGGAGCCAGATCATTTGTCTCTGTGATGGACAACGTTTGAAATTCGCCCTTAAGCGGGAGACGGCAGCCTACAACAGTCAAATTGATCGCTGCTTATCACTTCTTTTGAGGGAGGTACAGTTATTCCAGATAGGGGAATGGGTAGGTTAAGATATTCCAGGGTGGGGAATGCTTATGGGCAAGGCATTATGCTTGATCGGAGGCGGATGAAGTGGCAAAAAAGGCTCGGCCTACACCATGACCATGCAACTCGTCAACCCAAAGTGAATATGAGCCACACAGGTTGGTTGAAATGGCGCAGCATGAATGATAGAACCTGGATCCAAGCGTCTCAGGATGCATTGCAGCGAAAACGTTCAACAATGTTCAGCGTGACCAATGTTTCTATCTTGGAAAATGAAATCGCATGCTGTATGGAGTGTTCTTGATATATCTTGTCTCAGGATTTGCTTGCAGTCCTACCATATCCCACAAAATGCAGAAGTGCAGTCAATGCAGCTTTTTACCTAAAATGGTAAAAATTGGTCAAAGCCTCATGCGGTTTATTACCTGCCCCTGGAATAACATCAATGGCAATTATAAGAATAATGCTGATAATAATACAAATTTTGTATGTATGTTTTCAGCCCTACAAAACCATAACTATAGAAGTTTAAATTTATACGTAAAGCTAGATATTTGTAGAAATATCTATATTGATATATAGCTATCTATTTATATAGCTAGATATATATCTATGCAGTAACATACATTAGATAGATAGATAGATAGATAGACTGTATATAAGCCTGCAAGTCTTGCACTTGAAGCAGCTTTATGATGTCATTAAGGCTCGATGGTGACACGCGCACCCGGAACAAGGATCACAGGTTGTTAGCGGCCATTTTTCCATCAGTCTCCACTGGAGCTAGAAGTGAGCAGACAGATACTCCTATAGACGCTGCTGGAGCCAGATCATTTGTCTCTGTGATGGACAACGTTTGAAATTCGCCCTTAAGCGGGATACGGCAGCCTACAACAGTCAAATTGATCGCTGCTTATCACTTCTTTTGTGGTAGGTACAGTTATTCCAGATAGGGGAATGGGTAGGTTAAGTTATTCCAGGGAGGGGAATGCTTATGGGCAAGGCATTATGCTTGATCGGAGGCGGATGAAGTGGCAAAAAAGGCTCGGCCTACACCATGACCATGCCAATCGTCAACCCAAAGTGAATATGAGCCACACAGGTTGGTTGAAATAGCGCAACATGAATGATGGAACCTGGATCCAAGCGTCCCAGGATGCATTGCAGCGAAAACGTTCAACAATGTTCAGCGTGACCAATGTTTCTATCTTGGAAAATGAAATTGCATGCTGTATGGAGTGTTTTTGACATATCTTGTCTCAGGATTTGCTTGCAGTCCTACCATATCCCACAAAATGCAGAAGTGCAGTCAATGCAGCTTTTTACCTAAAATGGTAAAAATTGGTCAAAGACTCATGCGGTTTATTACCTGCCCCTGGAATAACATCAATGGCAATTATAAGAATAATGCTGATAATAATACAAATTTTGTATGTATGTTTTCAGCCCTACAAAACCATAACTATACAAGTTTAAATTTATACGTAAAGCTAGATATTTGTAGAAATATCTATATTGATATATAACTATCTATTTATATAGCTAGATATATATCTATGCAGTAACATACATTAGATAGATAGATAGATAGACTGTATATAAGCCTGCAAGTCTTGCACTTGAAGCAGCTTTATGATGTCATTAAGGCTCGATGGTGACACGCGCACCCGGAACAAGGACCACAGGTTGTTAGCGGCCATTTTTCCATCAGTCTCCACTGGAGCTAGAAGTGAGCAGACAGATACTCCTATAGACGCGGCTGGAGCCAGATCATTTGTCTCTGTGATGGACAACGTTTGAAATTCGCCCTTAAGCGGGAGACGGCAGCCTACAACAGTCAAATATATTGCGGCTTATCACTTCTTTTGAGGGAGGTACAGTTATTCCAGATAGGGGAATGGGTAGGTTAAGATATTCCAGGGTGGGGAATGCTTATGGGCAAGGCATTATGCTTGATCGGAGGCGGATGAAGTGGCAAAAAAGGCTCGGCCTACACCATGACCATGCAACTCGTCAACCCAAAGTGAATATGAGCCACACAGGTTGGTTGAAATGGCGCAGCATGAATGATAGAACCTGGATCCAAGCGTCTCAGGATGCATTGCAGCGAAAACGTTCAACAATGTTCAGCGTGACCAATGTTTCTATCTTGGAAAATGAAATCGCATGCTGTATGGAGTGTTTTTGATATATCTTGTCTCAGGATTTGCTTGCAGTCCTACCATATCCCACAAAATGCAGAAGTGCAGTCAATGCAGCTTTTTACCTAAAATGGTAAAAATTGGTCAAAGCCTCATGCGGTTTATTACCTGCCCCTGGAATAACATCAATGGCAATTATAAGAATAATGCTGATAATAATACAAATTTTGTATGTATGTTTTCAGCCCTACAAAACCATAACTATAGAAGTTTAAATTTATACGTAAAGCTAGATATTTGTAGAAATATCTATATTGATATATAGCTATCTATTTATATAGCTAGATATATATCTATGCAGTAACATACATTAGATAGATAGATAGATAGATAGACTGTATATAAGCCTGCAAGTCTTGCACTTGAAGCAGCTTTATGATGTCATTAAGGCTCGATGGTGACACGCGCACCCGGAACAAGGATCACAGGTTGTTAGCGGCCATTTTTCCATCAGTCTCCACTGGAGCTAGAAGTGAGCAGACAGATACTCCTATAGACGCTGCTGGAGCCAGATCATTTGTCTCTGTGATGGACAACGTTTGAAATTCGCCCTTAAGCGGGATACGGCAGCCTACAACAGTCAAATTGATCGCTGCTTATCACTTCTTTTGTGGTAGGTACAGTTATTCCAGATAGGGGAATGGGTAGGTTAAGTTATTCCAGGGAGGGGAATGCTTATGGGCAAGGCATTATGCTTGATCGGAGGCGGATGAAGTGGCAAAAAAGGCTCGGCCTACACCATGACCATGCCAATCGTCAACCCAAAGTGAATATGAGCCACACAGGTTGGTTGAAATAGCGCAACATGAATGATGGAACCTGGATCCAAGCGTCCCAGGATGCATTGCAGCGAAAACGTTCAACAATGTTCAGCGTGACCAATGTTTCTATCTTGGAAAATGAAATTGCATGCTGTATGGAGTGTTTTTGACATATCTTGTCTCAGGATTTGCTTGCAGTCCTACCATATCCCACAAAATGCAGAAGTGCAGTCAATGCAGCTTTTTACCTAAAATGGTAAAAATTGGTCAAAGACTCATGCGGTTTATTACCTGCCCCTGGAATAACATCAATGGCAATTATAAGAATAATGCTGATAATAATACAAATTTTGTATGTATGTTTTCAGCCCTACAAAACCATAACTATACAAGTTTAAATTTATACGTAAAGCTAGATATTTGTAGAAATATCTATATTGATATATAACTATCTATTTATATAGCTAGATATATATCTATGCAGTAACATACATTAGATAGATAGATAGATAGATAGATAGATAGATAGATAGATAGATAGATAGATAGATAGACTGTATATAAGCCTGCAAGTCTTGCACTTGAAGCAGCTTTATGATGTCATTAAGGCTCGATGGTGACACGCGCACCCGGAACAAGGACCACAGGTTGTTAGCGGCCATTTTTCCATCAGTCTCCACTGGAGCTAGAAGTGAGCAGACAGATACTCCTATAGACGCGGCTGGAGCCAGATCATTTGTCTCTGTGATGGACAACGTTTGAAATTCGCCCTTAAGCGGGAGACGGCAGCCTACAACAGTCAAATATATTGCGGCTTATCACTTCTTTTGAGGGAGGTACAGTTATTCCAGATAGGGGAATGGGTAGGTTAAGATATTCCAGGGTGGGGAATGCTTATGGGCAAGGCATTATGCTTGATCGGAGGCGGATGAAGTGGCAAAAAAGGCTCGGCCTACACCATGACCATGCAACTCGTCAACCCAAAGTGAATATGAGCCACACAGGTTGGTTGAAATGGCGCAGCATGAATGATAGAACCTGGATCCAAGCGTCTCAGGATGCATTGCAGCGAAAACGTTCAACAATGTTCAGCGTGACCAATGTTTCTATCTTGGAAAATGAAATCGCATGCTGTATGGAGTGTTTTTGATATATCTTGTCTCAGGATTTGCTTGCAGTCCTACCATATCCCACAAAATGCAGAAGTGCAGTCAATGCAGCTTTTTACCTAAAATGGTAAAAATTGGTCAAAGCCTCATGCGGTTTATTACCTGCCCCTGGAATAACATCAATGGCAATTATAAGAATAATGCTGATAATAATACAAATTTTGTATGTATGTTTTCAGCCCTACAAAACCATAACTATAGAAGTTTAAATTTATACGTAAAGCTAGATATTTGTAGAAATATCTATATTGATATATAGCTATCTATTTATATAGCTAGATATATATCTATGCAGTAACATACATTAGATAGATAGATAGATAGATAGACTGTATATAAGCCTGCAAGTCTTGCACTTGAAGCAGCTTTATGATGTCATTAAGGCTCGATGGTGACACGCGCACCCGGAACAAGGATCACAGGTTGTTAGCGGCCATTTTTCCATCAGTCTCCACTGGAGCTAGAAGTGAGCAGACAGATACTCCTATAGACGCTGCTGGAGCCAGATCATTTGTCTCTGTGATGGACAACGTTTGAAATTCGCCCTTAAGCGGGATACGGCAGCCTACAACAGTCAAATTGATCGCTGCTTATCACTTCTTTTGTGGTAGGTACAGTTATTCCAGATAGGGGAATGGGTAGGTTAAGTTATTCCAGGGAGGGGAATGCTTATGGGCAAGGCATTATGCTTGATCGGAGGCGGATGAAGTGGCAAAAAAGGCTCGGCCTACACCATGACCATGCCAATCGTCAACCCAAAGTGAATATGAGCCACACAGGTTGGTTGAAATAGCGCAACATGAATGATGGAACCTGGATCCAAGCGTCCCAGGATGCATTGCAGCGAAAACGTTCAACAATGTTCAGCGTGACCAATGTTTCTATCTTGGAAAATGAAATTGCATGCTGTATGGAGTGTTTTTGATATATCTTGTCTCAGGATTTGCTTGCAGTCCTACCATATCCCACAAAATGCAGAAGTGCAGTCAATGCAGCTTTTTACCTAAAATGGTAAAAATTGGTCAAAGCCTCATGCGGTTTATTACCTGTCCCTGGAATAACATCAATGGCAATTATAAGAATAATGCTGATAATAATACAAATTTTGTATGTATGTTTTCAGCCCTACAAAACCATAACTATAGAAGTTTAAATTTATACGTAAAGCTAGATATTTGTAGAAATATCTATATTGATATATAGCTATCTATTTATATAGCTAGATATATATCTATGCAGTAACATACATTAGATAGATAGATAGATAGATAGATAGACTGTATATAAGCCTGCAAGTCTTGCACTTGAAGCAGCTTTATGATGTCATTAAGGCTCGATGGTGACACGCGCACCCGGAACAAGGATCACAGGTTGTTAGCGGCCATTTTTCCATCAGTCTCCACTGGAGCTAGAAGTGAGCAGACAGATACTCCTATAGACGCTGCTGGAGCCAGATCATTTGTCTCTGTGATGGACAACGTTTGAAATTCGCCCTTAAGCGGGATACGGCAGCCTACAACAGTCAAATTGATCGCTGCTTATCACTTCTTTTGTGGTAGGTACAGTTATTCCAGATAGGGGAATGGGTAGGTTAAGTTATTCCAGGGAGGGGAATGCTTATGGGCAAGGCATTATGCTTGATCGGAGGCGGATGAAGTGGCAAAAAAGGCTCGGCCTACACCATGACCATGCCAATCGTCAACCCAAAGTGAATATGAGCCACACAGGTTGGTTGAAATAGCGCAACATGAATGATGGAACCTGGATCCAAGCGTCCCAGGATGCATTGCAGCGAAAACGTTCAACAATGTTCAGCGTGACCAATGTTTCTATCTTGGAAAATGAAATTGCATGCTGTATGGAGTGTTTTTGACATATCTTGTCTCAGGATTTGCTTGCAGTCCTACCATATCCCACAAAATGCAGAAGTGCAGTCAATGCAGCTTTTTACCTAAAATGGTAAAAATTGGTCAAAGACTCATGCGGTTTATTACCTGCCCCTGGAATAACATCAATGGCAATTATAAGAATAATGCTGATAATAATACAAATTTTGTATGTATGTTTTCAGCCCTACAAAACCATAACTATACAAGTTTAAATTTATACGTAAAGCTAGATATTTGTAGAAATATCTATATTGATATATAACTATCTATTTATATAGCTAGATATATATCTATGCAGTAACATACATTAGATAGATAGATAGATAGATAGATAGATAGATAGATAGATAGATAGATAGATAGATAGACTGTATATAAGCCTGCAAGTCTTGCACTTGAAGCAGCTTTATGATGTCATTAAGGCTCGATGGTGACACGCGCCCCCGGAACACGGACCACAGGTTGTTAGCGGCCATTTTTCCATCAGTCTCCACTGGAGCTAGAAGTGAGCAGACAGATACTCCTATAGACGCGGCTGGAGCCAGATCATTTGTCTCTGTGATGGACAACGTTTGAAATTCGCCCTTAAGCGGGAGACGGCAGCCTACAACAGTCAAATATATTGCGGCTTATCACTTCTTTTGAGGGAGGTACAGTTATTCCAGATAGGGGAATGGGTAGGTTAAGATATTCCAGGGTGGGGAATGCTTATGGGCAAGGCATTATGCTTGATCGGAGGCGGATGAAGTGGCAAAAAAGGCTCGGCCTACACCATGACCATGCAACTCGTCAACCCAAAGTGAATATGAGCCACACAGGTTGGTTGAAATGGCGCAGCATGAATGATAGAACCTGGATCCAAGCGTCTCAGGATGCATTGCAGTGAAAACGTTCAACAATGTTCAGCGTGACCAATGTTTCTATCTTGGAAAATGAAATCGCATGCTGTATGGAGTGTTTTTGATATATCTTGTCTCAGGATTTGCTTGCAGTCCTACCATATCCCACAAAATGCAGAAGTGCAGTCAATGCAGCTTTTTACCTAAAATGGTAAAAATTGGTCAAAGCCTCATGCGGTTTATTACCTGCCCCTGGAATAACATCAATGGCAATTATAAGAATAATGCTGATCATAATACAAATTTTGTATGTATGTTTTCAGCCCTACAAAACCATAACTATAGAAGTTTAAATTTATACGTAAAGCTAGATATTTGTAGAAATATCTATATTGATATATAGCTATCTATTTATATAGCTAGATATATATCTATGCAGTAACATACATTAGATAGATAGATAGATAGATAGATAGACTGTATATAAGCCTGCAAGTCTTGCACTTGAAGCAGCTTTATGATGTCATTAAGGCTCGATGGTGACACGCGCACCCGGAACAAGGACCACAGGTTGTTAGCGGCCATTTTTCCATCAGTCTCCACTGGAGCTAGAAGTGAGCAGACAGATACTCCTATAGACGCGGCTGGAGCCAGATCATTTGTCTCTGTGATGGACAACGTTTGAAATTCGCCCTTAAGCGGGAGACGGCAGCCTACAACAGTCAAATATATTGCGGCTTATCACTTCTTTTGAGGGAGGTACAGTTATTCCAGATAGGGGAATGGGTAGGTTAAGATATTCCAGGGTGGGGAATGCTTATGGGCAAGGCATTATGCTTGATCGGAGGCGGATGAAGTGGCAAAAAAGGCTCGGCCTACACCATGACCATGCAACTCGTCAACCCAAAGTGAATATGAGCCACACAGGTTGGTTGAAATGGCGCAGCATGAATGATAGAACCTGGATCCAAGCGTCTCAGGATGCATTGCAGCGAAAACGTTCAACAATGTTCAGCGTGACCAATGTTTCTATCTTGGAAAATGAAATTGCATGCTGTATGGAGTGTTTTTGACATATCTTGTCTCAGGATTTGCTTGCAGTCCTACCATATCCCACAAAATGCAGAAGTGCAGTCAATGCAGCTTTTTACCTAAAATGGTAAAAATTGGTCAAAGACTCATGCGGTTTATTACCTGCCCCTGGAATAACATCAATGGCAATTATAAGAATAATGCTGATAATAATACAAATTTTGTATGTATGTTTTCAGCCCTACAAAACCATAACTATACAAGTTTAAATTTATACGTAAAGCTAGATATTTGTAGAAATATCTATATTGATATATAACTATCTATTTATATAGCTAGATATATATCTATGCAGTAACATACATTAGATAGATAGATAGATAGATAGATAGATAGATAGATAGACTGTATATAAGCCTGCAAGTCTTGCACTTGAAGCAGCTTTATGATGTCATTAAGGCTCGATGGTGACACGCGCCCCCGGAACACGGACCACAGGTTGTTAGCGGCCATTTTTCCATCAGTCTCCACTGGAGCTAGAAGTGAGCAGACAGATACTCCTATAGACGCGGCTGGAGCCAGATCATTTGTCTCTGTGATGGACAACGTTTGAAATTCGCCCTTAAGCGGGAGACGGCAGCCTACAACAGTCAAATTGATCGCTGCTTATCACTTCTTTTGTGGTAGGTACAGTTATTCCAGATAGGGGAATGGGTAGGTTAAGTTATTCCAGGGAGGGGAATGCTTATGGGCAAGGCATTATGCTTGATCGGAGGCGGATGAAGTGGCAAAAAAGGCTCGGCCTACACCATGACCATGCCAATCGTCAACCCAAAGTGAATATGAGCCACACAGGTTGGTTGAAATAGCGCAACATGAATGATGGAACCTGGATCCAAGCGTCCCAGGATGCATTGCAGCGAAAACGTTCAACAATGTTCAGCGTGACCAATGTTTCTATCTTGGAAAATGAAATTGCATGCTGTATGGAGTGTTTTTGATATATCTTGTCTCAGGATTTGCTTGCAGTCCTACCATATCCCACAAAATGCAGAAGTGCAGTCAATGCAGCTTTTTACCTAAAATGGTAAAAATTGGTCAAAGCCTCATGCGGTTTATTACCTGTCCCTGGAATAACATCAATGGCAATTATAAGAATAATGCTGATAATAATACAAATTTTGTATGTATGTTTTCAGCCCTACAAAACCATAACTATAGAAGTTTAAATTTATACGTAAAGCTAGATATTTGTAGAAATATCTATATTGATATATAGCTATCTATTTATATAGCTAGATATATATCTATGCAGTAACATACATTAGATAGATAGATAGATAGATAGATAGATAGATAGATAGATAGACTGTATATAAGCCTGCAAGTCTTGCACTTGAAGCAGCTTTATGATGTCATTAAGGCTCGATGGTGACACGCGCACCCGGAACAAGGATCACAGGTTGTTAGCGGCCATTTTTCCATCAGTCTCCACTGGAGCTAGAAGTGAGCAGACAGATACTCCTATAGACGCTGCTGGAGCCAGATCATTTGTCTCTGTGATGGACAACGTTTGAAATTCGCCCTTAAGCGGGATACGGCAGCCTACAACAGTCAAATTGATCGCTGCTTATCACTTCTTTTGTGGTAGGTACAGTTATTCCAGATAGGGGAATGGGTAGGTTAAGTTATTCCAGGGAGGGGAATGCTTATGGGCAAGGCATTATGCTTGATCGGAGGCGGATGAAGTGGCAAAAAAGGCTCGGCCTACACCATGACCATGCCAATCGTCAACCCAAAGTGAATATGAGCCACACAGGTTGGTTGAAATAGCGCAACATGAATGATGGAACCTGGATCCAAGCGTCCCAGGATGCATTGCAGCGAAAACGTTCAACAATGTTCAGCGTGACCAATGTTTCTATCTTGGAAAATGAAATTGCATGCTGTATGGAGTGTTTTTGACATATCTTGTCTCAGGATTTGCTTGCAGTCCTACCATATCCCACAAAATGCAGAAGTGCAGTCAATGCAGCTTTTTACCTAAAATGGTAAAAATTGGTCAAAGACTCATGCGGTTTATTACCTGCCCCTGGAATAACATCAATGGCAATTATAAGAATAATGCTGATAATAATACAAATTTTGTATGTATGTTTTCAGCCCTACAAAACCATAACTATACAAGTTTAAATTTATACGTAAAGCTAGATATTTGTAGAAATATCTATATTGATATATAACTATCTATTTATATAGCTAGATATATATCTATGCAGTAACATACATTAGATAGATAGATAGATAGATAGATAGATAGATAGATAGATAGATAGATAGACTGTATATAAGCCTGCAAGTCTTGCACTTGAAGCAGCTTTATGATGTCATTAAGGCTCGATGGTGACACGCGCCCCCGGAACACGGACCACAGGTTGTTAGCGGCCATTTTTCCATCAGTCTCCACTGGAGCTAGAAGTGAGCAGACAGATACTCCTATAGACGCGGCTGGAGCCAGATCATTTGTCTCTGTGATGGACAACGTTTGAAATTCGCCCTTAAGCGGGATACGGCAGCCTACAACAGTCAAATATATTGCGGCTTATCACTTCTTTTGAGGGAGGTACAGTTATTCCAGATAGGGGAATGGGTAGGTTAAGATATTCCAGGGTGGGGAATGCTTATGGGCAAGGCATTATGCTTGATCGGAGGCGGATGAAGTGGCAAAAAAGGCTCGGCCTACACCATGACCATGCAACTCGTCAACCCAAAGTGAATATGAGCCACACAGGTTGGTTGAAATGGCGCAGCATGAATGATAGAACCTGGATCCAAGCGTCTCAGGATGCATTGCAGTGAAAACGTTCAACAATGTTCAGCGTGACCAATGTTTCTATCTTGGAAAATGAAATCGCATGCTGTATGGAGTGTTTTTGATATATCTTGTCTCAGGATTTGCTTGCAGTCCTACCATATCCCACAAAATGCAGAAGTGCAGTCAATGCAGCTTTTTACCTAAAATGGTAAAAATTGGTCAAAGCCTCATGCGGTTTATTACCTGCCCCTGGAATAACATCAATGGCAATTATAAGAATAATGCTGATCATAATACAAATTTTGTATGTATGTTTTCAGCCCTACAAAACCATAACTATAGAAGTTTAAATTTATACGTAAAGCTAGATATTTGTAGAAATATCTATATTGATATATAGCTATCTATTTATATAGCTAGATATATATCTATGCAGTAACATACATTAGATAGATAGATAGATAGATAGATAGATAGACTGTATATAAGCCTGCAAGTCTTGCACTTGAAGCAGCTTTATGATGTCATTAAGGCTCGATGGTGACACGCGCACCCGGAACAAGGACCACAGGTTGTTAGCGGCCATTTTTCCATCAGTCTCCACTGGAGCTAGAAGTGAGCAGACAGATACTCCTATAGACGCGGCTGGAGCCAGATCATTTGTCTCTGTGATGGACAACGTTTGAAATTCGCCCTTAAGCGGGAGACGGCAGCCTACAACAGTCAAATATATTGCGGCTTATCACTTCTTTTGAGGGAGGTACAGTTATTCCAGATAGGGGAATGGGTAGGTTAAGATATTCCAGGGTGGGGAATGCTTATGGGCAAGGCATTATGCTTGATCGGAGGCGGATGAAGTGGCAAAAAAGGCTCGGCCTACACCATGACCATGCAACTCGTCAACCCAAAGTGAATATGAGCCACACAGGTTGGTTGAAATGGCGCAGCATGAATGATAGAACCTGGATCCAAGCGTCTCAGGATGCATTGCAGCGAAAACGTTCAACAATGTTCAGCGTGACCAATGTTTCTATCTTGGAAAATGAAATCGCATGCTGTATGGAGTGTTTTTGATATATCTTGTCTCAGGATTTGCTTGCAGTCCTACCATATCCCACAAAATGCAGAAGTGCAGTCAATGCAGCTTTTTACCTAAAATGGTAAAAATTGGTCAAAGCCTCATGCGGTTTATTACCTGCCCCTGGAATAACATCAATGGCAATTATAAGAATAATGCTGATAATAATACAAATTTTGTATGTATGTTTTCAGCCCTACAAAACCATAACTATAGAAGTTTAAATTTATACGTAAAGCTAGATATTTGTAGAAATATCTATATTGATATATAGCTATCTATTTATATAGCTAGATATATATCTATGCAGTAACATACATTAGATAGATAGATAGATAGATAGACTGTATATAAGCCTGCAAGTCTTGCACTTGAAGCAGCTTTATGATGTCATTAAGGCTCGATGGTGACACGCGCACCCGGAACAAGGATCACAGGTTGTTAGCGGCCATTTTTCCATCAGTCTCCACTGGAGCTAGAAGTGAGCAGACAGATACTCCTATAGACGCTGCTGGAGCCAGATCATTTGTCTCTGTGATGGACAACGTTTGAAATTCGCCCTTAAGCGGGATACGGCAGCCTACAACAGTCAAATTGATCGCTGCTTATCACTTCTTTTGTGGTAGGTACAGTTATTCCAGATAGGGGAATGGGTAGGTTAAGTTATTCCAGGGAGGGGAATGCTTATGGGCAAGGCATTATGCTTGATCGGAGGCGGATGAAGTGGCAAAAAAGGCTCGGCCTACACCATGACCATGCCAATCGTCAACCCAAAGTGAATATGAGCCACACAGGTTGGTTGAAATAGCGCAACATGAATGATGGAACCTGGATCCAAGCGTCCCAGGATGCATTGCAGCGAAAACGTTCAACAATGTTCAGCGTGACCAATGTTTCTATCTTGGAAAATGAAATTGCATGCTGTATGGAGTGTTTTTGACATATCTTGTCTCAGGATTTGCTTGCAGTCCTACCATATCCCACAAAATGCAGAAGTGCAGTCAATGCAGCTTTTTACCTAAAATGGTAAAAATTGGTCAAAGACTCATGCGGTTTATTACCTGCCCCTGGAATAACATCAATGGCAATTATAAGAATAATGCTGATAATAATACAAATTTTGTATGTATGTTTTCAGCCCTACAAAACCATAACTATACAAGTTTAAATTTATACGTAAAGCTAGATATTTGTAGAAATATCTATATTGATATATAACTATCTATTTATATAGCTAGATATATATCTATGCAGTAACATACATTAGATAGATAGATAGATAGATAGATAGATAGATAGATAGATAGATAGATAGACTGTATATAAGCCTGCAAGTCTTGCACTTGAAGCAGCTTTATGATGTCATTAAGGCTCGATGGTGACACGCGCCCCCGGAACACGGACCACAGGTTGTTAGCGGCCATTTTTCCATCAGTCTCCACTGGAGCTAGAAGTGAGCAGACAGATACTCCTATAGACGCGGCTGGAGCCAGATCATTTGTCTCTGTGATGGACAACGTTTGAAATTCGCCCTTAAGCGGGAGACGGCAGCCTACAACAGTCAAATATATTGCGGCTTATCACTTCTTTTGAGGGAGGTACAGTTATTCCAGATAGGGGAATGGGTAGGTTAAGATATTCCAGGGTGGGGAATGCTTATGGGCAAGGCATTATGCTTGATCGGAGGCGGATGAAGTGGCAAAAAAGGCTCGGCCTACACCATGACCATGCAACTCGTCAACCCAAAGTGAATATGAGCCACACAGGTTGGTTGAAATGGCGCAGCATGAATGATAGAACCTGGATCCAAGCGTCTCAGGATGCATTGCAGTGAAAACGTTCAACAATGTTCAGCGTGACCAATGTTTCTATCTTGGAAAATGAAATCGCATGCTGTATGGAGTGTTTTTGATATATCTTGTCTCAGGATTTGCTTGCAGTCCTACCATATCCCACAAAATGCAGAAGTGCAGTCAATGCAGCTTTTTACCTAAAATGGTAAAAATTGGTCAAAGCCTCATGCGGTTTATTACCTGCCCCTGGAATAACATCAATGGCAATTATAAGAATAATGCTGATCATAATACAAATTTTGTATGTATGTTTTCAGCCCTACAAAACCATAACTATAGAAGTTTAAATTTATACGTAAAGCTAGATATTTGTAGAAATATCTATATTGATATATAGCTATCTATTTATATAGCTAGATATATATCTATGCAGTAACATACATTAGATAGATAGATAGATAGATAGATAGACTGTATATAAGCCTGCAAGTCTTGCACTTGAAGCAGCTTTATGATGTCATTAAGGCTCGATGGTGACACGCGCACCCGGAACAAGGACCACAGGTTGTTAGCGGCCATTTTTCCATCAGTCTCCACTGGAGCTAGAAGTGAGCAGACAGATACTCCTATAGACGCGGCTGGAGCCAGATCATTTGTCTCTGTGATGGACAACGTTTGAAATTCGCCCTTAAGCGGGAGACGGCAGCCTACAACAGTCAAATATATTGCGGCTTATCACTTCTTTTGAGGGAGGTACAGTTATTCCAGATAGGGGAATGGGTAGGTTAAGATATTCCAGGGTGGGGAATGCTTATGGGCAAGGCATTATGCTTGATCGGAGGCGGATGAAGTGGCAAAAAAGGCTCGGCCTACACCATGACCATGCAACTCGTCAACCCAAAGTGAATATGAGCCACACAGGTTGGTTGAAATGGCGCAGCATGAATGATAGAACCTGGATCCAAGCGTCTCAGGATGCATTGCAGCGAAAACGTTCAACAATGTTCAGCGTGACCAATGTTTCTATCTTGGAAAATGAAATTGCATGCTGTATGGAGTGTTTTTGACATATCTTGTCTCAGGATTTGCTTGCAGTCCTACCATATCCCACAAAATGCAGAAGTGCAGTCAATGCAGCTTTTTACCTAAAATGGTAAAAATTGGTCAAAGACTCATGCGGTTTATTACCTGCCCCTGGAATAACATCAATGGCAATTATAAGAATAATGCTGATAATAATACAAATTTTGTATGTATGTTTTCAGCCCTACAAAACCATAACTATACAAGTTTAAATTTATACGTAAAGCTAGATATTTGTAGAAATATCTATATTGATATATAACTATCTATTTATATAGCTAGATATATATCTATGCAGTAACATACATTAGATAGATAGATAGATAGATAGATAGATAGATAGACTGTATATAAGCCTGCAAGTCTTGCACTTGAAGCAGCTTTATGATGTCATTAAGGCTCGATGGTGACACGCGCCCCCGGAACACGGACCACAGGTTGTTAGCGGCCATTTTTCCATCAGTCTCCACTGGAGCTAGAAGTGAGCAGACAGATACTCCTATAGACGCGGCTGGAGCCAGATCATTTGTCTCTGTGATGGACAACGTTTGAAATTCGCCCTTAAGCGGGAGACGGCAGCCTACAACAGTCAAATTGATCGCTGCTTATCACTTCTTTTGTGGTAGGTACAGTTATTCCAGATAGGGGAATGGGTAGGTTAAGTTATTCCAGGGAGGGGAATGCTTATGGGCAAGGCATTATGCTTGATCGGAGGCGGATGAAGTGGCAAAAAAGGCTCGGCCTACACCATGACCATGCCAATCGTCAACCCAAAGTGAATATGAGCCACACAGGTTGGTTGAAATAGCGCAACATGAATGATGGAACCTGGATCCAAGCGTCCCAGGATGCATTGCAGCGAAAACGTTCAACAATGTTCAGCGTGACCAATGTTTCTATCTTGGAAAATGAAATTGCATGCTGTATGGAGTGTTTTTGATATATCTTGTCTCAGGATTTGCTTGCAGTCCTACCATATCCCACAAAATGCAGAAGTGCAGTCAATGCAGCTTTTTACCTAAAATGGTAAAAATTGGTCAAAGCCTCATGCGGTTTATTACCTGTCCCTGGAATAACATCAATGGCAATTATAAGAATAATGCTGATAATAATACAAATTTTGTATGTATGTTTTCAGCCCTACAAAACCATAACTATAGAAGTTTAAATTTATACGTAAAGCTAGATATTTGTAGAAATATCTATATTGATATATAGCTATCTATTTATATAGCTAGATATATATCTATGCAGTAACATACATTAGATAGATAGATAGATAGATAGATAGATAGATAGATAGATAGACTGTATATAAGCCTGCAAGTCTTGCACTTGAAGCAGCTTTATGATGTCATTAAGGCTCGATGGTGACACGCGCACCCGGAACAAGGATCACAGGTTGTTAGCGGCCATTTTTCCATCAGTCTCCACTGGAGCTAGAAGTGAGCAGACAGATACTCCTATAGACGCTGCTGGAGCCAGATCATTTGTCTCTGTGATGGACAACGTTTGAAATTCGCCCTTAAGCGGGATACGGCAGCCTACAACAGTCAAATTGATCGCTGCTTATCACTTCTTTTGTGGTAGGTACAGTTATTCCAGATAGGGGAATGGGTAGGTTAAGTTATTCCAGGGAGGGGAATGCTTATGGGCAAGGCATTATGCTTGATCGGAGGCGGATGAAGTGGCAAAAAAGGCTCGGCCTACACCATGACCATGCCAATCGTCAACCCAAAGTGAATATGAGCCACACAGGTTGGTTGAAATAGCGCAACATGAATGATGGAACCTGGATCCAAGCGTCCCAGGATGCATTGCAGCGAAAACGTTCAACAATGTTCAGCGTGACCAATGTTTCTATCTTGGAAAATGAAATTGCATGCTGTATGGAGTGTTTTTGACATATCTTGTCTCAGGATTTGCTTGCAGTCCTACCATATCCCACAAAATGCAGAAGTGCAGTCAATGCAGCTTTTTACCTAAAATGGTAAAAATTGGTCAAAGACTCATGCGGTTTATTACCTGCCCCTGGAATAACATCAATGGCAATTATAAGAATAATGCTGATAATAATACAAATTTTGTATGTATGTTTTCAGCCCTACAAAACCATAACTATACAAGTTTAAATTTATACGTAAAGCTAGATATTTGTAGAAATATCTATATTGATATATAACTATCTATTTATATAGCTAGATATATATCTATGCAGTAACATACATTAGATAGATAGATAGATAGATAGATAGATAGATAGATAGATAGATAGATAGATAGACTGTATATAAGCCTGCAAGTCTTGCACTTGAAGCAGCTTTATGATGTCATTAAGGCTCGATGGTGACACGCGCCCCCGGAACACGGACCACAGGTTGTTAGCGGCCATTTTTCCATCAGTCTCCACTGGAGCTAGAAGTGAGCAGACAGATACTCCTATAGACGCGGCTGGAGCCAGATCATTTGTCTCTGTGATGGACAACGTTTGAAATTCGCCCTTAAGCGGGATACGGCAGCCTACAACAGTCAAATATATTGCGGCTTATCACTTCTTTTGAGGGAGGTACAGTTATTCCAGATAGGGGAATGGGTAGGTTAAGATATTCCAGGGTGGGGAATGCTTATGGGCAAGGCATTATGCTTGATCGGAGGCGGATGAAGTGGCAAAAAAGGCTCGGCCTACACCATGACCATGCAACTCGTCAACCCAAAGTGAATATGAGCCACACAGGTTGGTTGAAATGGCGCAGCATGAATGATAGAACCTGGATCCAAGCGTCTCAGGATGCATTGCAGTGAAAACGTTCAACAATGTTCAGCGTGACCAATGTTTCTATCTTGGAAAATGAAATCGCATGCTGTATGGAGTGTTTTTGATATATCTTGTCTCAGGATTTGCTTGCAGTCCTACCATATCCCACAAAATGCAGAAGTGCAGTCAATGCAGCTTTTTACCTAAAATGGTAAAAATTGGTCAAAGCCTCATGCGGTTTATTACCTGCCCCTGGAATAACATCAATGGCAATTATAAGAATAATGCTGATCATAATACAAATTTTGTATGTATGTTTTCAGCCCTACAAAACCATAACTATAGAAGTTTAAATTTATACGTAAAGCTAGATATTTGTAGAAATATCTATATTGATATATAGCTATCTATTTATATAGCTAGATATATATCTATGCAGTAACATACATTAGATAGATAGATAGATAGATAGATAGACTGTATATAAGCCTGCAAGTCTTGCACTTGAAGCAGCTTTATGATGTCATTAAGGCTCGATGGTGACACGCGCACCCGGAACAAGGACCACAGGTTGTTAGCGGCCATTTTTCCATCAGTCTCCACTGGAGCTAGAAGTGAGCAGACAGATACTCCTATAGACGCGGCTGGAGCCAGATCATTTGTCTCTGTGATGGACAACGTTTGAAATTCGCCCTTAAGCGGGAGACGGCAGCCTACAACAGTCAAATATATTGCGGCTTATCACTTCTTTTGAGGGAGGTACAGTTATTCCAGATAGGGGAATGGGTAGGTTAAGATATTCCAGGGTGGGGAATGCTTATGGGCAAGGCATTATGCTTGATCGGAGGCGGATGAAGTGGCAAAAAAGGCTCGGCCTACACCATGACCATGCAACTCGTCAACCCAAAGTGAATATGAGCCACACAGGTTGGTTGAAATGGCGCAGCATGAATGATAGAACCTGGATCCAAGCGTCTCAGGATGCATTGCAGCGAAAACGTTCAACAATGTTCAGCGTGACCAATGTTTCTATCTTGGAAAATGAAATCGCATGCTGTATGGAGTGTTTTTGATATATCTTGTCTCAGGATTTGCTTGCAGTCCTACCATATCCCACAAAATGCAGAAGTGCAGTCAATGCAGCTTTTTACCTAAAATGGTAAAAATTGGTCAAAGCCTCATGCGGTTTATTACCTGCCCCTGGAATAACATCAATGGCAATTATAAGAATAATGCTGATAATAATACAAATTTTGTATGTATGTTTTCAGCCCTACAAAACCATAACTATAGAAGTTTAAATTTATACGTAAAGCTAGATATTTGTAGAAATATCTATATTGATATATAGCTATCTATTTATATAGCTAGATATATATCTATGCAGTAACATACATTAGATAGATAGATAGATAGATAGACTGTATATAAGCCTGCAAGTCTTGCACTTGAAGCAGCTTTATGATGTCATTAAGGCTCGATGGTGACACGCGCACCCGGAACAAGGATCACAGGTTGTTAGCGGCCATTTTTCCATCAGTCTCCACTGGAGCTAGAAGTGAGCAGACAGATACTCCTATAGACGCTGCTGGAGCCAGATCATTTGTCTCTGTGATGGACAACGTTTGAAATTCGCCCTTAAGCGGGATACGGCAGCCTACAACAGTCAAATTGATCGCTGCTTATCACTTCTTTTGTGGTAGGTACAGTTATTCCAGATAGGGGAATGGGTAGGTTAAGTTATTCCAGGGAGGGGAATGCTTATGGGCAAGGCATTATGCTTGATCGGAGGCGGATGAAGTGGCAAAAAAGGCTCGGCCTACACCATGACCATGCCAATCGTCAACCCAAAGTGAATATGAGCCACACAGGTTGGTTGAAATAGCGCAACATGAATGATGGAACCTGGATCCAAGCGTCCCAGGATGCATTGCAGCGAAAACGTTCAACAATGTTCAGCGTGACCAATGTTTCTATCTTGGAAAATGAAATTGCATGCTGTATGGAGTGTTTTTGATATATCTTGTCTCAGGATTTGCTTGCAGTCCTACCATATCCCACAAAATGCAGAAGTGCAGTCAATGCAGCTTTTTACCTAAAATGGTAAAAATTGGTCAAAGCCTCATGCGGTTTATTACCTGTCCCTGGAATAACATCAATGGCAATTATAAGAATAATGCTGATAATAATACAAATTTTGTATGTATGTTTTCAGCCCTACAAAACCATAACTATAGAAGTTTAAATTTATACGTAAAGCTAGATATTTGTAGAAATATCTATATTGATATATAGCTATCTATTTATATAGCTAGATATATATCTATGCAGTAACATACATTAGATAGATAGATAGATAGATAGATAGACTGTATATAAGCCTGCAAGTCTTGCACTTGAAGCAGCTTTATGATGTCATTAAGGCTCGATGGTGACACGCGCACCCGGAACAAGGATCACAGGTTGTTAGCGGCCATTTTTCCATCAGTCTCCACTGGAGCTAGAAGTGAGCAGACAGATACTCCTATAGACGCTGCTGGAGCCAGATCATTTGTCTCTGTGATGGACAACGTTTGAAATTCGCCCTTAAGCGGGATACGGCAGCCTACAACAGTCAAATTGATCGCTGCTTATCACTTCTTTTGTGGTAGGTACAGTTATTCCAGATAGGGGAATGGGTAGGTTAAGTTATTCCAGGGAGGGGAATGCTTATGGGCAAGGCATTATGCTTGATCGGAGGCGGATGAAGTGGCAAAAAAGGCTCGGCCTACACCATGACCATGCCAATCGTCAACCCAAAGTGAATATGAGCCACACAGGTTGGTTGAAATAGCGCAACATGAATGATGGAACCTGGATCCAAGCGTCCCAGGATGCATTGCAGCGAAAACGTTCAACAATGTTCAGCGTGACCAATGTTTCTATCTTGGAAAATGAAATTGCATGCTGTATAGAGTGTTTTTGACATATCTTGTCTCAGGATTTGCTTGCAGTCCTACCATATCCCACAAAATGCAGAAGTGCAGTCAATGCAGCTTTTTACCTAAAATGGTAAAAATTGGTCAAAGACTCATGCGGTTTATTACCTGCCCCTGGAATAACATCAATGGCAATTATAAGAATAATGCTGATAATAATACAAATTTTGTATGTATGTTTTCAGCCCTACAAAACCATAACTATACAAGTTTAAATTTATACGTAAAGCTAGATATTTGTAGAAATATCTATATTGATATATAACTATCTATTTATATAGCTAGATATATATCTATGCAGTAACATACATTAGATAGATAGATAGATAGATAGATAGATAGATAGATAGATAGATAGACTGTATATAAGCCTGCAAGTCTTGCACTTGAAGCAGCTTTATGATGTCATTAAGGCTCGATGGTGACACGCGCACCCGGAACAAGGATCACAGGTTGTTAGCGGCCATTTTTCCATCAGTCTCCACTGGAGCTAGAAGTGAGCAGACAGATACTCCTATAGACGCTGCTGGAGCCAGATCATTTGTCTCTGTGATGGACAACGTTTGAAATTCGCCCTTAAGCGGGATACGGCAGCCTACAACAGTCAAATTGATCGCTGCTTATCACTTCTTTTGTGGTAGGTACAGTTATTCCAGATAGGGGAATGGGTAGGTTAAGTTATTCCAGGGAGGGGAATGCTTATGGGCAAGGCATTATGCTTGATCGGAGGCGGATGAAGTGGCAAAAAAGGCTCGGCCTACACCATGACCATGCCAATCGTCAACCCAAAGTGAATATGAGCCACACAGGTTGGTTGAAATAGCGCAACATGAATGATGGAACCTGGATCCAAGCGTCCCAGGATGCATTGCAGCGAAAACGTTCAACAATGTTCAGCGTGACCAATGTTTCTATCTTGGAAAATGAAATTGCATGCTGTATGGAGTGTTTTTGACATATCTTGTCTCAGGATTTGCTTGCAGTCCTACCATATCCCACAAAATGCAGAAGTGCAGTCAATGCAGCTTTTTACCTAAAATGGTAAAAATTGGTCAAAGACTCATGCGGTTTATTACCTGCCCCTGGAATAACATCAATGGCAATTATAAGAATAATGCTGATAATAATACAAATTTTGTATGTATGTTTTCAGCCCTACAAAACCATAACTATACAAGTTTAAATTTATACGTAAAGCTAGATATTTGTAGAAATATCTATATTGATATATAACTATCTATTTATATAGCTAGATATATATCTATGCAGTAACATACATTAGATAGATAGATAGATAGATAGATAGACTGTATATAAGCCTGCAAGTCTTGCACTTGAAGCAGCTTTATGATGTCATTAAGGCTCGATGGTGACACGCGCACCCGGAACAAGGACCACAGGTTGTTAGCGGCCATTTTTCCATCAGTCTCCACTGGAGCTAGAAGTGAGCAGACAGATACTCCTATAGACGCGGCTGGAGCCAGATCATTTGTCTCTGTGATGGACAACGTTTGAAATTCGCCCTTAAGCGGGAGACGGCAGCCTACAACAGTCAAATATATTGCGGCTTATCACTTCTTTTGAGGGAGGTACAGTTATTCCAGATAGGGGAATGGGTAGGTTAAGATATTCCAGGGTGGGGAATGCTTATGGGCAAGGCATTATGCTTGATCGGAGGCGGATGAAGTGGCAAAAAAGGCTCGGCCTACACCATGACCATGCAACTCGTCAACCCAAAGTGAATATGAGCCACACAGGTTGGTTGAAATGGCGCAGCATGAATGATAGAACCTGGATCCAAGCGTCTCAGGATGCATTGCAGTGAAAACGTTCAACAATGTTCAGCGTGACCAATGTTTCTATCTTGGAAAATGAAATCGCATGCTGTATGGAGTGTTTTTGATATATCTTGTCTCAGGATTTGCTTGCAGTCCTACCATATCCCACAAAATGCAGAAGTGCAGTCAATGCAGCTTTTTACCTAAAATGGTAAAAATTGGTCAAAGCCTCATGCGGTTTATTACCTGCCCCTGGAATAACATCAATGGCAATTATAAGAATAATGCTGATAATAATACAAATTTTGTATGTATGTTTTCAGCCCTACAAAACCATAACTATAGAAGTTTAAATTTATACGTAAAGCTAGATATTTGTAGAAATATCTATATTGATATATAGCTATCTATTTATATAGCTAGATATATATCTATGCAGTAACATACATTAGATAGATAGATAGACTGTATATAAGCCTGCAAGTCTTGCACTTGAAGCAGCTTTATGATGTCATTAAGGCTCGATGGTGACACGCGCACCCGGAACAAGGATCACAGGTTGTTAGCGGCCATTTTTCCATCAGTCTCCACTGGAGCTAGAAGTGAGCAGACAGATACTCCTATAGACGCTGCTGGAGCCAGATCATTTGTCTCTGTGATGGACAACGTTTGAAATTCGCCCTTAAGCGGGAGACGGCAGCCTACAACAGTCAAATTGATCGCTGCTTATCACTTCTTTTGTGGTAGGTACAGTTATTCCAGATAGGGGAATGGGTAGGTTAAGTTATTCCAGGGAGGGGAATGCTTATGGGCAAGGCATTATGCTTGATCGGAGGCGGATGAAGTGGCAAAAAAGGCTCGGCCTACACCATGACCATGCCAATCGTCAACCCAAAGTGAATATGAGCCACACAGGTTGGTTGAAATAGCGCAACATGAATGATGGAACCTGGATCCAAGCGTCCCAGGATGCATTGCAGCGAAAACGTTCAACAATGTTCAGCGTGACCAATGTTTCTATCTTGGAAAATGAAATTGCATGCTGTATGGAGTGTTTTTGATATATCTTGTCTCAGGATTTGCTTGCAGTCCTACCATATCCCACAAAATGCAGAAGTGCAGTCAATGCAGCTTTTTACCTAAAATGGTAAAAATTGGTCAAAGCCTCATGCGGTTTATTACCTGTCCCTGGAATAACATCAATGGCAATTATAAGAATAATGCTGATAATAATACAAATTTTGTATGTATGTTTTCAGCCCTACAAAACCATAACTATAGAAGTTTAAATTTATACGTAAAGCTAGATATTTGTAGAAATATCTATATTGATATATAGCTATCTATTTATATAGCTAGATATATATCTATGCAGTAACATACATTAGATAGATAGATAGATAGATAGATAGATAGATAGATAGATAGATAGATAGATAGATAGACTGTATATAAGCCTGCAAGTCTTGCACTTGAAGCAGCTTTATGATGTCATTAAGGCTCGATGGTGACACGCGCACCCGGAACAAGGATCACAGGTTGTTAGCGGCCATTTTTCCATCAGTCTCCACTGGAGCTAGAAGTGAGCAGACAGATACTCCTATAGACGCTGCTGGAGCCAGATCATTTGTCTCTGTGATGGACAACGTTTGAAATTCGCCCTTAAGCGGGATACGGCAGCCTACAACAGTCAAATTGATCGCTGCTTATCACTTCTTTTGTGGTAGGTACAGTTATTCCAGATAGGGGAATGGGTAGGTTAAGTTATTCCAGGGAGGGGAATGCTTATGGGCAAGGCATTATGCTTGATCGGAGGCGGATGAAGTGGCAAAAAAGGCTCGGCCTACACCATGACCATGCCAATCGTCAACCCAAAGTGAATATGAGCCACACAGGTTGGTTGAAATAGCGCAACATGAATGATGGAACCTGGATCCAAGCGTCCCAGGATGCATTGCAGCGAAAACGTTCAACAATGTTCAGCGTGACCAATGTTTCTATCTTGGAAAATGAAATTGCATGCTGTATGGAGTGTTTTTGACATATCTTGTCTCAGGATTTGCTTGCAGTCCTACCATATCCCACAAAATGCAGAAGTGCAGTCAATGCAGCTTTTTACCTAAAATGGTAAAAATTGGTCAAAGACTCATGCGGTTTATTACCTGCCCCTGGAATAACATCAATGGCAATTATAAGAATAATGCTGATAATAATACAAATTTTGTATGTATGTTTTCAGCCCTACAAAACCATAACTATACAAGTTTAAATTTATACGTAAAGCTAGATATTTGTAGAAATATCTATATTGATATATAACTATCTATTTATATAGCTAGATATATATCTATGCAGTAACATACATTAGATAGATAGATAGATAGATAGACTGTATATAAGCCTGCAAGTCTTGCACTTGAAGCAGCTTTATGATGTCATTAAGGCTCGATGGTGACACGCGCACCCGGAACAAGGACCACAGGTTGTTAGCGGCCATTTTTCCATCAGTCTCCACTGGAGCTAGAAGTGAGCAGACAGATACTCCTATAGACGCGGCTGGAGCCAGATCATTTGTCTCTGTGATGGACAACGTTTGAAATTCGCCCTTAAGCGGGAGACGGCAGCCTACAACAGTCAAATATATTGCGGCTTATCACTTCTTTTGAGGGAGGTACAGTTATTCCAGATAGGGGAATGGGTAGGTTAAGATATTCCAGGGTGGGGAATGCTTATGGGCAAGGCATTATGCTTGATCGGAGGCGGATGAAGTGGCAAAAAAGGCTCGGCCTACACCATGACCATGCAACTCGTCAACCCAAAGTGAATATGAGCCACACAGGTTGGTTGAAATGGCGCAGCATGAATGATAGAACCTGGATCCAAGCGTCTCAGGATGCATTGCAGCGAAAACGTTCAACAATGTTCAGCGTGACCAATGTTTCTATCTTGGAAAATGAAATCGCATGCTGTATGGAGTGTTTTTGATATATCTTGTCTCAGGATTTGCTTGCAGTCCTACCATATCCCACAAAATGCAGAAGTGCAGTCAATGCAGCTTTTTACCTAAAATGGTAAAAATTGGTCAAAGCCTCATGCGGTTTATTACCTGCCCCTGGAATAACATCAATGGCAATTATAAGAATAATGCTGATAATAATACAAATTTTGTATGTATGTTTTCAGCCCTACAAAACCATAACTATAGAAGTTTAAATTTATACGTAAAGCTAGATATTTGTAGAAATATCTATATTGATATATAGCTATCTATTTATATAGCTAGATATATATCTATGCAGTAACATACATTAGATAGATAGATAGATAGATAGACTGTATATAAGCCTGCAAGTCTTGCACTTGAAGCAGCTTTATGATGTCATTAAGGCTCGATGGTGACACGCGCACCCGGAACAAGGATCACAGGTTGTTAGCGGCCATTTTTCCATCAGTCTCCACTGGAGCTAGAAGTGAGCAGACAGATACTCCTATAGACGCTGCTGGAGCCAGATCATTTGTCTCTGTGATGGACAACGTTTGAAATTCGCCCTTAAGCGGGATACGGCAGCCTACAACAGTCAAATTGATCGCTGCTTATCACTTCTTTTGTGGTAGGTACAGTTATTCCAGATAGGGGAATGGGTAGGTTAAGTTATTCCAGGGAGGGGAATGCTTATGGGCAAGGCATTATGCTTGATCGGAGGCGGATGAAGTGGCAAAAAAGGCTCGGCCTACACCATGACCATGCCAATCGTCAACCCAAAGTGAATATGAGCCACACAGGTTGGTTGAAATAGCGCAACATGAATGATGGAACCTGGATCCAAGCGTCCCAGGATGCATTGCAGCGAAAACGTTCAACAATGTTCAGCGTGACCAATGTTTCTATCTTGGAAAATGAAATTGCATGCTGTATGGAGTGTTTTTGACATATCTTGTCTCAGGATTTGCTTGCAGTCCTACCATATCCCACAAAATGCAGAAGTGCAGTCAATGCAGCTTTTTACCTAAAATGGTAAAAATTGGTCAAAGACTCATGCGGTTTATTACCTGCCCCTGGAATAACATCAATGGCAATTATAAGAATAATGCTGATAATAATACAAATTTTGTATGTATGTTTTCAGCCCTACAAAACCATAACTATACAAGTTTAAATTTATACGTAAAGCTAGATATTTGTAGAAATATCTATATTGATATATAACTATCTATTTATATAGCTAGATATATATCTATGCAGTAACATACATTAGATAGATAGATAGATAGACTGTATATAAGCCTGCAAGTCTTGCACTTGAAGCAGCTTTATGATGTCATTAAGGCTCGATGGTGACACGCGCACCCGGAACAAGGACCACAGGTTGTTAGCGGCCATTTTTCCATCAGTCTCCACTGGAGCTAGAAGTGAGCAGACAGATACTCCTATAGACGCGGCTGGAGCCAGATCATTTGTCTCTGTGATGGACAACGTTTGAAATTCGCCCTTAAGCGGGAGACGGCAGCCTACAACAGTCAAATATATTGCGGCTTATCACTTCTTTTGAGGGAGGTACAGTTATTCCAGATAGGGGAATGGGTAGGTTAAGATATTCCAGGGTGGGGAATGCTTATGGGCAAGGCATTATGCTTGATCGGAGGCGGATGAAGTGGCAAAAAAGGCTCGGCCTACACCATGACCATGCAACTCGTCAACCCAAAGTGAATATGAGCCACACAGGTTGGTTGAAATGGCGCAGCATGAATGATAGAACCTGGATCCAAGCGTCTCAGGATGCATTGCAGCGAAAACGTTCAACAATGTTCAGCGTGACCAATGTTTCTATCTTGGAAAATGAAATCGCATGCTGTATGGAGTGTTTTTGATATATCTTGTCTCAGGATTTGCTTGCAGTCCTACCATATCCCACAAAATGCAGAAGTGCAGTCAATGCAGCTTTTTACCTAAAATGGTAAAAATTGGTCAAAGCCTCATGCGGTTTATTACCTGCCCCTGGAATAACATCAATGGCAATTATAAGAATAATGCTGATAATAATACAAATTTTGTATGTATGTTTTCAGCCCTACAAAACCATAACTATAGAAGTTTAAATTTATACGTAAAGCTAGATATTTGTAGAAATATCTATATTGATATATAGCTATCTATTTATATAGCTAGATATATATCTATGCAGTAACATACATTAGATAGATAGATAGATAGATAGACTGTATATAAGCCTGCAAGTCTTGCACTTGAAGCAGCTTTATGATGTCATTAAGGCTCGATGGTGACACGCGCACCCGGAACAAGGATCACAGGTTGTTAGCGGCCATTTTTCCATCAGTCTCCACTGGAGCTAGAAGTGAGCAGACAGATACTCCTATAGACGCTGCTGGAGCCAGATCATTTGTCTCTGTGATGGACAACGTTTGAAATTCGCCCTTAAGCGGGATACGGCAGCCTACAACAGTCAAATTGATCGCTGCTTATCACTTCTTTTGTGGTAGGTACAGTTATTCCAGATAGGGGAATGGGTAGGTTAAGTTATTCCAGGGAGGGGAATGCTTATGGGCAAGGCATTATGCTTGATCGGAGGCGGATGAAGTGGCAAAAAAGGCTCGGCCTACACCATGACCATGCCAATCGTCAACCCAAAGTGAATATGAGCCACACAGGTTGGTTGAAATAGCGCAACATGAATGATGGAACCTGGATCCAAGCGTCCCAGGATGCATTGCAGCGAAAACGTTCAACAATGTTCAGCGTGACCAATGTTTCTATCTTGGAAAATGAAATTGCATGCTGTATGGAGTGTTTTTGATATATCTTGTCTCAGGATTTGCTTGCAGTCCTACCATATCCCACAAAATGCAGAAGTGCAGTCAATGCAGCTTTTTACCTAAAATGGTAAAAATTGGTCAAAGCCTCATGCGGTTTATTACCTGTCCCTGGAATAACATCAATGGCAATTATAAGAATAATGCTGATAATAATACAAATTTTGTATGTATGTTTTCAGCCCTACAAAACCATAACTATAGAAGTTTAAATTTATACGTAAAGCTAGATATTTGTAGAAATATCTATATTGATATATAGCTATCTATTTATATAGCTAGATATATATCTATGCAGTAACATACATTAGATAGATAGATAGATAGATAGATAGATAGATAGATAGACTGTATATAAGCCTGCAAGTCTTGCACTTGAAGCAGCTTTATGATGTCATTAAGGCTCGATGGTGACACGCGCACCCGGAACAAGGATCACAGGTTGTTAGCGGCCATTTTTCCATCAGTCTCCACTGGAGCTAGAAGTGAGCAGACAGATACTCCTATAGACGCTGCTGGAGCCAGATCATTTGTCTCTGTGATGGACAACGTTTGAAATTCGCCCTTAAGCGGGAGACGGCAGCCTACAACAGTCAAATTGATCGCTGCTTATCACTTCTTTTGTGGTAGGTACAGTTATTCCAGATAGGGGAATGGGTAGGTTAAGTTATTCCAGGGAGGGGAATGCTTATGGGCAAGGCATTATGCTTGATCGGAGGCGGATGAAGTGGCAAAAAAGGCTCGGCCTACACCATGACCATGCCAATCGTCAACCCAAAGTGAATATGAGCCACACAGGTTGGTTGAAATAGCGCAACATGAATGATGGAACCTGGATCCAAGCGTCCCAGGATGCATTGCAGCGAAAACGTTCAACAATGTTCAGCGTGACCAATGTTTCTATCTTGGAAAATGAAATTGCATGCTGTATGGAGTGTTTTTGACATATCTTGTCTCAGGATTTGCTTGCAGTCCTACCATATCCCACAAAATGCAGAAGTGCAGTCAATGCAGCTTTTTACCTAAAATGGTAAAAATTGGTCAAAGACTCATGCGGTTTATTACCTGCCCCTGGAATAACATCAATGGCAATTATAAGAATAATGCTGATAATAATACAAATTTTGTATGTATGTTTTCAGCCCTACAAAACCATAACTATACAAGTTTAAATTTATACGTAAAGCTAGATATTTGTAGAAATATCTATATTGATATATAACTATCTATTTATATAGCTAGATATATATCTATGCAGTAACATACATTAGATAGATAGATAGATAGATAGATAGATAGATAGATAGATAGATAGATAGATAGATAGACTGTATATAAGCCTGCAAGTCTTGCACTTGAAGCAGCTTTATGATGTCATTAAGGCTCGATGGTGACACGCGCACCCGGAACAAGGACCACAGGTTGTTAGCGGCCATTTTTCCATCAGTCTCCACTGGAGCTAGAAGTGAGCAGACAGATACTCCTATAGACGCGGCTGGAGCCAGATCATTTGTCTCTGTGATGGACAACGTTTGAAATTCGCCCTTAAGCGGGAGACGGCAGCCTACAACAGTCAAATATATTGCGGCTTATCACTTCTTTTGAGGGAGGTACAGTTATTCCAGATAGGGGAATGGGTAGGTTAAGATATTCCAGGGTGGGGAATGCTTATGGGCAAGGCATTATGCTTGATCGGAGGCGGATGAAGTGGCAAAAAAGGCTCGGCCTACACCATGACCATGCAACTCGTCAACCCAAAGTGAATATGAGCCACACAGGTTGGTTGAAATGGCGCAGCATGAATGATAGAACCTGGATCCAAGCGTCTCAGGATGCATTGCAGCGAAAACGTTCAACAATGTTCAGCGTGACCAATGTTTCTATCTTGGAAAATGAAATCGCATGCTGTATGGAGTGTTTTTGATATATCTTGTCTCAGGATTTGCTTGCAGTCCTACCATATCCCACAAAATGCAGAAGTGCAGTCAATGCAGCTTTTTACCTAAAATGGTAAAAATTGGTCAAAGCCTCATGCGGTTTATTACCTGCCCCTGGAATAACATCAATGGCAATTATAAGAATAATGCTGATAATAATACAAATTTTGTATGTATGTTTTCAGCCCTACAAAACCATAACTATAGAAGTTTAAATTTATACGTAAAGCTAGATATTTGTAGAAATATCTATATTGATATATAGCTATCTATTTATATAGCTAGATATATATCTATGCAGTAACATACATTAGATAGATAGATAGATAGATAGACTGTATATAAGCCTGCAAGTCTTGCACTTGAAGCAGCTTTATGATGTCATTAAGGCTCGATGGTGACACGCGCACCCGGAACAAGGATCACAGGTTGTTAGCGGCCATTTTTCCATCAGTCTCCACTGGAGCTAGAAGTGAGCAGACAGATACTCCTATAGACGCTGCTGGAGCCAGATCATTTGTCTCTGTGATGGACAACGTTTGAAATTCGCCCTTAAGCGGGATACGGCAGCCTACAACAGTCAAATTGATCGCTGCTTATCACTTCTTTTGTGGTAGGTACAGTTATTCCAGATAGGGGAATGGGTAGGTTAAGTTATTCCAGGGAGGGGAATGCTTATGGGCAAGGCATTATGCTTGATCGGAGGCGGATGAAGTGGCAAAAAAGGCTCGGCCTACACCATGACCATGCCAATCGTCAACCCAAAGTGAATATGAGCCACACAGGTTGGTTGAAATAGCGCAACATGAATGATGGAACCTGGATCCAAGCGTCCCAGGATGCATTGCAGCGAAAACGTTCAACAATGTTCAGCGTGACCAATGTTTCTATCTTGGAAAATGAAATTGCATGCTGTATGGAGTGTTTTTGATATATCTTGTCTCAGGATTTGCTTGCAGTCCTACCATATCCCACAAAATGCAGAAGTGCAGTCAATGCAGCTTTTTACCTAAAATGGTAAAAATTGGTCAAAGCCTCATGCGGTTTATTACCTGTCCCTGGAATAACATCAATGGCAATTATAAGAATAATGCTGATAATAATACAAATTTTGTATGTATGTTTTCAGCCCTACAAAACCATAACTATAGAAGTTTAAATTTATACGTAAAGCTAGATATTTGTAGAAATATCTATATTGATATATAGCTATCTATTTATATAGCTAGATATATATCTATGCAGTAACATACATTAGATAGATAGATAGATAGATAGATAGATAGACTGTATATAAGCCTGCAAGTCTTGCACTTGAAGCAGCTTTATGATGTCATTAAGGCTCGATGGTGACACGCGCACCCGGAACAAGGATCACAGGTTGTTAGCGGCCATTTTTCCATCAGTCTCCACTGGAGCTAGAAGTGAGCAGACAGATACTCCTATAGACGCTGCTGGAGCCAGATCATTTGTCTCTGTGATGGACAACGTTTGAAATTCGCCCTTAAGCGGGATACGGCAGCCTACAACAGTCAAATTGATCGCTGCTTATCACTTCTTTTGTGGTAGGTACAGTTATTCCAGATAGGGGAATGGGTAGGTTAAGTTATTCCAGGGAGGGGAATGCTTATGGGCAAGGCATTATGCTTGATCGGAGGCGGATGAAGTGGCAAAAAAGGCTCGGCCTACACCATGACCATGCCAATCGTCAACCCAAAGTGAATATGAGCCACACAGGTTGGTTGAAATAGCGCAACATGAATGATGGAACCTGGATCCAAGCGTCCCAGGATGCATTGCAGCGAAAACGTTCAACAATGTTCAGCGTGACCAATGTTTCTATCTTGGAAAATGAAATTGCATGCTGTATGGAGTGTTTTTGACATATCTTGTCTCAGGATTTGCTTGCAGTCCTACCATATCCCACAAAATGCAGAAGTGCAGTCAATGCAGCTTTTTACCTAAAATGGTAAAAATTGGTCAAAGACTCATGCGGTTTATTACCTGCCCCTGGAATAACATCAATGGCAATTATAAGAATAATGCTGATAATAATACAAATTTTGTATGTATGTTTTCAGCCCTACAAAACCATAACTATACAAGTTTAAATTTATACGTAAAGCTAGATATTTGTAGAAATATCTATATTGATATATAACTATCTATTTATATAGCTAGATATATATCTATGCAGTAACATACATTAGATAGATAGATAGATAGATAGATAGATAGATAGATAGATAGATAGATAGATAGATAGACTGTATATAAGCCTGCAAGTCTTGCACTTGAAGCAGCTTTATGATGTCATTAAGGCTCGATGGTGACACGCGCCCCCGGAACACGGACCACAGGTTGTTAGCGGCCATTTTTCCATCAGTCTCCACTGGAGCTAGAAGTGAGCAGACAGATACTCCTATAGACGCGGCTGGAGCCAGATCATTTGTCTCTGTGATGGACAACGTTTGAAATTCGCCCTTAAGCGGGAGACGGCAGCCTACAACAGTCAAATATATTGCGGCTTATCACTTCTTTTGAGGGAGGTACAGTTATTCCAGATAGGGGAATGGGTAGGTTAAGATATTCCAGGGTGGGGAATGCTTATGGGCAAGGCATTATGCTTGATCGGAGGCGGATGAAGTGGCAAAAAAGGCTCGGCCTACACCATGACCATGCAACTCGTCAACCCAAAGTGAATATGAGCCACACAGGTTGGTTGAAATGGCGCAGCATGAATGATAGAACCTGGATCCAAGCGTCTCAGGATGCATTGCAGCGAAAACGTTCAACAATGTTCAGCGTGACCAATGTTTCTATCTTGGAAAATGAAATTGCATGCTGTATGGAGTGTTTTTGACATATCTTGTCTCAGGATTTGCTTGCAGTCCTACCATATCCCACAAAATGCAGAAGTGCAGTCAATGCAGCTTTTTACCTAAAATGGTAAAAATTGGTCAAAGACTCATGCGGTTTATTACCTGCCCCTGGAATAACATCAATGGCAATTATAAGAATAATGCTGATAATAATACAAATTTTGTATGTATGTTTTCAGCCCTACAAAACCATAACTATACAAGTTTAAATTTATACGTAAAGCTAGATATTTGTAGAAATATCTATATTGATATATAACTATCTATTTATATAGCTAGATATATATCTATGCAGTAACATACATTAGATAGATAGATAGATAGATAGATAGATAGATAGATAGATAGATAGACTGTATATAAGCCTGCAAGTCTTGCACTTGAAGCAGCTTTATGATGTCATTAAGGCTCGATGGTGACACGCGCCCCCGGAACACGGACCACAGGTTGTTAGCGGCCATTTTTCCATCAGTCTCCACTGGAGCTAGAAGTGAGCAGACAGATACTCCTATAGACGCGGCTGGAGCCAGATCATTTGTCTCTGTGATGGACAACGTTTGAAATTCGCCCTTAAGCGGGAGACGGCAGCCTACAACAGTCAAATTGATCGCTGCTTATCACTTCTTTTGTGGTAGGTACAGTTATTCCAGATAGGGGAATGGGTAGGTTAAGTTATTCCAGGGAGGGGAATGCTTATGGGCAAGGCATTATGCTTGATCGGAGGCGGATGAAGTGGCAAAAAAGGCTCGGCCTACACCATGACCATGCCAATCGTCAACCCAAAGTGAATATGAGCCACACAGGTTGGTTGAAATAGCGCAACATGAATGATGGAACCTGGATCCAAGCGTCCCAGGATGCATTGCAGCGAAAACGTTCAACAATGTTCAGCGTGACCAATGTTTCTATCTTGGAAAATGAAATTGCATGCTGTATGGAGTGTTTTTGATATATCTTGTCTCAGGATTTGCTTGCAGTCCTACCATATCCCACAAAATGCAGAAGTGCAGTCAATGCAGCTTTTTACCTAAAATGGTAAAAATTGGTCAAAGCCTCATGCGGTTTATTACCTGTCCCTGGAATAACATCAATGGCAATTATAAGAATAATGCTGATAATAATACAAATTTTGTATGTATGTTTTCAGCCCTACAAAACCATAACTATAGAAGTTTAAATTTATACGTAAAGCTAGATATTTGTAGAAATATCTATATTGATATATAGCTATCTATTTATATAGCTAGATATATATCTATGCAGTAACATACATTAGATAGATAGATAGATAGATAGATAGATAGATAGACTGTATATAAGCCTGCAAGTCTTGCACTTGAAGCAGCTTTATGATGTCATTAAGGCTCGATGGTGACACGCGCACCCGGAACAAGGATCACAGGTTGTTAGCGGCCATTTTTCCATCAGTCTCCACTGGAGCTAGAAGTGAGCAGACAGATACTCCTATAGACGCTGCTGGAGCCAGATCATTTGTCTCTGTGATGGACAACGTTTGAAATTCGCCCTTAAGCGGGATACGGCAGCCTACAACAGTCAAATTGATCGCTGCTTATCACTTCTTTTGTGGTAGGTACAGTTATTCCAGATAGGGGAATGGGTAGGTTAAGTTATTCCAGGGAGGGGAATGCTTATGGGCAAGGCATTATGCTTGATCGGAGGCGGATGAAGTGGCAAAAAAGGCTCGGCCTACACCATGACCATGCCAATCGTCAACCCAAAGTGAATATGAGCCACACAGGTTGGTTGAAATAGCGCAACATGAATGATGGAACCTGGATCCAAGCGTCCCAGGATGCATTGCAGCGAAAACGTTCAACAATGTTCAGCGTGACCAATGTTTCTATCTTGGAAAATGAAATTGCATGCTGTATGGAGTGTTTTTGACATATCTTGTCTCAGGATTTGCTTGCAGTCCTACCATATCCCACAAAATGCAGAAGTGCAGTCAATGCAGCTTTTTACCTAAAATGGTAAAAATTGGTCAAAGACTCATGCGGTTTATTACCTGCCCCTGGAATAACATCAATGGCAATTATAAGAATAATGCTGATAATAATACAAATTTTGTATGTATGTTTTCAGCCCTACAAAACCATAACTATACAAGTTTAAATTTATACGTAAAGCTAGATATTTGTAGAAATATCTATATTGATATATAACTATCTATTTATATAGCTAGATATATATCTATGCAGTAACATACATTAGATAGATAGATAGATAGATAGATAGATAGATAGATAGATAGATAGATAGACTGTATATAAGCCTGCAAGTCTTGCACTTGAAGCAGCTTTATGATGTCATTAAGGCTCGATGGTGACACGCGCCCCCGGAACACGGACCACAGGTTGTTAGCGGCCATTTTTCCATCAGTCTCCACTGGAGCTAGAAGTGAGCAGACAGATACTCCTATAGACGCGGCTGGAGCCAGATCATTTGTCTCTGTGATGGACAACGTTTGAAATTCGCCCTTAAGCGGGAGACGGCAGCCTACAACAGTCAAATATATTGCGGCTTATCACTTCTTTTGAGGGAGGTACAGTTATTCCAGATAGGGGAATGGGTAGGTTAAGATATTCCAGGGTGGGGAATGCTTATGGGCAAGGCATTATGCTTGATCGGAGGCGGATGAAGTGGCAAAAAAGGCTCGGCCTACACCATGACCATGCAACTCGTCAACCCAAAGTGAATATGAGCCACACAGGTTGGTTGAAATGGCGCAGCATGAATGATAGAACCTGGATCCAAGCGTCTCAGGATGCATTGCAGTGAAAACGTTCAACAATGTTCAGCGTGACCAATGTTTCTATCTTGGAAAATGAAATCGCATGCTGTATGGAGTGTTTTTGATATATCTTGTCTCAGGATTTGCTTGCAGTCCTACCATATCCCACAAAATGCAGAAGTGCAGTCAATGCAGCTTTTTACCTAAAATGGTAAAAATTGGTCAAAGCCTCATGCGGTTTATTACCTGCCCCTGGAATAACATCAATGGCAATTATAAGAATAATGCTGATCATAATACAAATTTTGTATGTATGTTTTCAGCCCTACAAAACCATAACTATAGAAGTTTAAATTTATACGTAAAGCTAGATATTTGTAGAAATATCTATATTGATATATAGCTATCTATTTATATAGCTAGATATATATCTATGCAGTAACATACATTAGATAGATAGATAGATAGATAGATAGACTGTATATAAGCCTGCAAGTCTTGCACTTGAAGCAGCTTTATGATGTCATTAAGGCTCGATGGTGACACGCGCACCCGGAACAAGGACCACAGGTTGTTAGCGGCCATTTTTCCATCAGTCTCCACTGGAGCTAGAAGTGAGCAGACAGATACTCCTATAGACGCGGCTGGAGCCAGATCATTTGTCTCTGTGATGGACAACGTTTGAAATTCGCCCTTAAGCGGGAGACGGCAGCCTACAACAGTCAAATATATTGCGGCTTATCACTTCTTTTGAGGGAGGTACAGTTATTCCAGATAGGGGAATGGGTAGGTTAAGATATTCCAGGGTGGGGAATGCTTATGGGCAAGGCATTATGCTTGATCGGAGGCGGATGAAGTGGCAAAAAAGGCTCGGCCTACACCATGACCATGCAACTCGTCAACCCAAAGTGAATATGAGCCACACAGGTTGGTTGAAATGGCGCAGCATGAATGATAGAACCTGGATCCAAGCGTCTCAGGATGCATTGCAGCGAAAACGTTCAACAATGTTCAGCGTGACCAATGTTTCTATCTTGGAAAATGAAATCGCATGCTGTATGGAGTGTTTTTGATATATCTTGTCTCAGGATTTGCTTGCAGTCCTACCATATCCCACAAAATGCAGAAGTGCAGTCAATGCAGCTTTTTACCTAAAATGGTAAAAATTGGTCAAAGCCTCATGCGGTTTATTACCTGCCCCTGGAATAACATCAATGGCAATTATAAGAATAATGCTGATAATAATACAAATTTTGTATGTATGTTTTCAGCCCTACAAAACCATAACTATAGAAGTTTAAATTTATACGTAAAGCTAGATATTTGTAGAAATATCTATATTGATATATAGCTATCTATTTATATAGCTAGATATATATCTATGCAGTAACATACATTAGATAGATAGATAGATAGATAGACTGTATATAAGCCTGCAAGTCTTGCACTTGAAGCAGCTTTATGATGTCATTAAGGCTCGATGGTGACACGCGCACCCGGAACAAGGATCACAGGTTGTTAGCGGCCATTTTTCCATCAGTCTCCACTGGAGCTAGAAGTGAGCAGACAGATACTCCTATAGACGCTGCTGGAGCCAGATCATTTGTCTCTGTGATGGACAACGTTTGAAATTCGCCCTTAAGCGGGATACGGCAGCCTACAACAGTCAAATTGATCGCTGCTTATCACTTCTTTTGTGGTAGGTACAGTTATTCCAGATAGGGGAATGGGTAGGTTAAGTTATTCCAGGGAGGGGAATGCTTATGGGCAAGGCATTATGCTTGATCGGAGGCGGATGAAGTGGCAAAAAAGGCTCGGCCTACACCATGACCATGCCAATCGTCAACCCAAAGTGAATATGAGCCACACAGGTTGGTTGAAATAGCGCAACATGAATGATGGAACCTGGATCCAAGCGTCCCAGGATGCATTGCAGCGAAAACGTTCAACAATGTTCAGCGTGACCAATGTTTCTATCTTGGAAAATGAAATTGCATGCTGTATGGAGTGTTTTTGATATATCTTGTCTCAGGATTTGCTTGCAGTCCTACCATATCCCACAAAATGCAGAAGTGCAGTCAATGCAGCTTTTTACCTAAAATGGTAAAAATTGGTCAAAGCCTCATGCGGTTTATTACCTGTCCCTGGAATAACATCAATGGCAATTATAAGAATAATGCTGATAATAATACAAATTTTGTATGTATGTTTTCAGCCCTACAAAACCATAACTATAGAAGTTTAAATTTATACGTAAAGCTAGATATTTGTAGAAATATCTATATTGATATATAGCTATCTATTTATATAGCTAGATATATATCTATGCAGTAACATACATTAGATAGATAGATAGATAGATAGATAGACTGTATATAAGCCTGCAAGTCTTGCACTTGAAGCAGCTTTATGATGTCATTAAGGCTCGATGGTGACACGCGCACCCGGAACAAGGATCACAGGTTGTTAGCGGCCATTTTTCCATCAGTCTCCACTGGAGCTAGAAGTGAGCAGACAGATACTCCTATAGACGCTGCTGGAGCCAGATCATTTGTCTCTGTGATGGACAACGTTTGAAATTCGCCCTTAAGCGGGATACGGCAGCCTACAACAGTCAAATTGATCGCTGCTTATCACTTCTTTTGTGGTAGGTACAGTTATTCCAGATAGGGGAATGGGTAGGTTAAGTTATTCCAGGGAGGGGAATGCTTATGGGCAAGGCATTATGCTTGATCGGAGGCGGATGAAGTGGCAAAAAAGGCTCGGCCTACACCATGACCATGCCAATCGTCAACCCAAAGTGAATATGAGCCACACAGGTTGGTTGAAATAGCGCAACATGAATGATGGAACCTGGATCCAAGCGTCCCAGGATGCATTGCAGCGAAAACGTTCAACAATGTTCAGCGTGACCAATGTTTCTATCTTGGAAAATGAAATTGCATGCTGTATAGAGTGTTTTTGACATATCTTGTCTCAGGATTTGCTTGCAGTCCTACCATATCCCACAAAATGCAGAAGTGCAGTCAATGCAGCTTTTTACCTAAAATGGTAAAAATTGGTCAAAGACTCATGCGGTTTATTACCTGCCCCTGGAATAACATCAATGGCAATTATAAGAATAATGCTGATAATAATACAAATTTTGTATGTATGTTTTCAGCCCTACAAAACCATAACTATACAAGTTTAAATTTATACGTAAAGCTAGATATTTGTAGAAATATCTATATTGATATATAACTATCTATTTATATAGCTAGATATATATCTATGCAGTAACATACATTAGATAGATAGATAGATAGATAGATAGATAGATAGATAGATAGACTGTATATAAGCCTGCAAGTCTTGCACTTGAAGCAGCTTTATGATGTCATTAAGGCTCGATGGTGACACGCGCCCCCGGAACACGGACCACAGGTTGTTAGCGGCCATTTTTCCATCAGTCTCCACTGGAGCTAGAAGTGAGCAGACAGATACTCCTATAGACGCGGCTGGAGCCAGATCATTTGTCTCTGTGATGGACAACGTTTGAAATTCGCCCTTAAGCGGGAGACGGCAGCCTACAACAGTCAAATATATTGCGGCTTATCACTTCTTTTGAGGGAGGTACAGTTATTCCAGATAGGGGAATGGGTAGGTTAAGATATTCCAGGGTGGGGAATGCTTATGGGCAAGGCATTATGCTTGATCGGAGGCGGATGAAGTGGCAAAAAAGGCTCGGCCTACACCATGACCATGCAACTCGTCAACCCAAAGTGAATATGAGCCACACAGGTTGGTTGAAATGGCGCAGCATGAATGATAGAACCTGGATCCAAGCGTCTCAGGATGCATTGCAGTGAAAACGTTCAACAATGTTCAGCGTGACCAATGTTTCTATCTTGGAAAATGAAATCGCATGCTGTATGGAGTGTTTTTGATATATCTTGTCTCAGGATTTGCTTGCAGTCCTACCATATCCCACAAAATGCAGAAGTGCAGTCAATGCAGCTTTTTACCTAAAATGGTAAAAATTGGTCAAAGCCTCATGCGGTTTATTACCTGCCCCTGGAATAACATCAATGGCAATTATAAGAATAATGCTGATCATAATACAAATTTTGTATGTATGTTTTCAGCCCTACAAAACCATAACTATAGAAGTTTAAATTTATACGTAAAGCTAGATATTTGTAGAAATATCTATATTGATATATAGCTATCTATTTATATAGCTAGATATATATCTATGCAGTAACATACATTAGATAGATAGATAGATAGATAGATAGATAGATAGATAGATAGACTGTATATAAGCCTGCAAGTCTTGCACTTGAAGCAGCTTTATGATGTCATTAAGGCTCGATGGTGACACGCGCACCCGGAACAAGGACCACAGGTTGTTAGCGGCCATTTTTCCATCAGTCTCCACTGGAGCTAGAAGTGAGCAGACAGATACTCCTATAGACGCGGCTGGAGCCAGATCATTTGTCTCTGTGATGGACAACGTTTGAAATTCGCCCTTAAGCGGGAGACGGCAGCCTACAACAGTCAAATATATTGCGGCTTATCACTTCTTTTGAGGGAGGTACAGTTATTCCAGATAGGGGAATGGGTAGGTTAAGATATTCCAGGGTGGGGAATGCTTATGGGCAAGGCATTATGCTTGATCGGAGGCGGATGAAGTGGCAAAAAAGGCTCGGCCTACACCATGACCATGCAACTCGTCAACCCAAAGTGAATATGAGCCACACAGGTTGGTTGAAATAGCGCAACATGAATGATGGAACCTGGATCCAAGCGTCCCAGGATGCATTGCAGCGAAAACGTTCAACAATGTTCAGCGTGACCAATGTTTCTATCTTGGAAAATGAAATTGCATGCTGTATGGAGTGTTTTTGATATATCTTGTCTCAGGATTTGCTTGCAGTCCTACCATATCCCACAAAATGCAGAAGTGCAGTCAATGCAGCTTTTTACCTAAAATGGTAAAAATTGGTCAAAGCCTCATGCGGTTTATTACCTGTCCCTGGAATAACATCAATGGCAATTATAAGAATAATGCTGATAATAATACAAATTTTGTATGTATGTTTTCAGCCCTACAAAACCATAACTATAGAAGTTTAAATTTATACGTAAAGCTAGATATTTGTAGAAATATCTATATTGATATATAGCTATCTATTTATATAGCTAGATATATATCTATGCAGTAACATACATTAGATAGATAGATAGATAGATAGATAGATAGATAGATAGATAGATAGATAGATAGATAGATAGACTGTATATAAGCCTGCAAGTCTTGCACTTGAAGCAGCTTTATGATGTCATTAAGGCTCGATGGTGACACGCGCACCCGGAACAAGGATCACAGGTTGTTAGCGGCCATTTTTCCATCAGTCTCCACTGGAGCTAGAAGTGAGCAGACAGATACTCCTATAGACGCTGCTGGAGCCAGATCATTTGTCTCTGTGATGGACAACGTTTGAAATTCGCCCTTAAGCGGGATACGGCAGCCTACAACAGTCAAATTGATCGCTGCTTATCACTTCTTTTGTGGTAGGTACAGTTATTCCAGATAGGGGAATGGGTAGGTTAAGTTATTCCAGGGAGGGGAATGCTTATGGGCAAGGCATTATGCTTGATCGGAGGCGGATGAAGTGGCAAAAAAGGCTCGGCCTACACCATGACCATGCCAATCGTCAACCCAAAGTGAATATGAGCCACACAGGTTGGTTGAAATAGCGCAACATGAATGATGGAACCTGGATCCAAGCGTCCCAGGATGCATTGCAGCGAAAACGTTCAACAATGTTCAGCGTGACCAATGTTTCTATCTTGGAAAATGAAATTGCATGCTGTATGGAGTGTTTTTGACATATCTTGTCTCAGGATTTGCTTGCAGTCCTACCATATCCCACAAAATGCAGAAGTGCAGTCAATGCAGCTTTTTACCTAAAATGGTAAAAATTGGTCAAAGACTCATGCGGTTTATTACCTGCCCCTGGAATAACATCAATGGCAATTATAAGAATAATGCTGATAATAATACAAATTTTGTATGTATGTTTTCAGCCCTACAAAACCATAACTATACAAGTTTAAATTTATACGTAAAGCTAGATATTTGTAGAAATATCTATATTGATATATAACTATCTATTTA
>NW_027102306.1:0-96161 GCF_035609145.1 Eleutherodactylus coqui | reverse complement strand
TCCCCCATTGTGACATCACAATGCAGTTAACCACATTGTGACATCACAATGCTCTTTCCCCCATTGTGACATCACAATGCCGTTTTCCCTACTGTGACATCACAATGCCCTTCCCCCATTGTGACATCACAATGCCATTTCCCCCATTGTGACATCACAATGCCGTTTCCCCCATTGTAACATCACAATGCATTTTACCCCATTGTGACATCACAATGCCCTTTCCCCCATTGTGACATCACAATGCCGTTTCCCTATTGTGACATCACAATGCCATTTCCTCCATTGTGACATCACAATGCCCTTTCCCCATTGTGACATCACAATGCAGTTTTCCCCATTGTGACATCACAATGCAGTTAACCACACTGTGACATCACAATGCCCTTTCCCCCATTGTGACATCACAATGCCGTTTCCCCCATTGTGACATCACAATGCAGTTTACCCCATTGTGACATCACAATGCCCTTTCCCCCATTGTGACATCACAATGCCGTTTTCCCGACTGTGACATCACAATGCCCTTTCTCCATTGTGACATCACAATGCCATTTCCCCCATTGTGACATCACAATGCCGTTTCCCCCATTGTGACATCAGAATGCAGTTTACCCCATTGTGACATCACAATGCCCTTTCCCCCATTGTGACATCACAATGCCGTTTTCCCCATTGTGACATCACAATGCCCTTTTCCCCATTGTGACATCACAATGCCATTTCCCCCAGTGTGACATCACAATGCCATTTCCCCCATTGTGACATCACAATGCCATTTCCCCCATTGTGACATCACAATGCAGTTTACCCCATTGTGACATCACAATGCCCTTTCCCCCACTGTGACATCACAATGCCGTTTTCCCCATTGGGACATCACAATGCCGTTTCCCCCATTGTGACATCACAATGTCCTTTCCCCCATTGTGACATCACAATGCCCTTTCCCCCATTGTGACATCACAATGCCATTTCCCCCATTGTTGACATCACAATGCCGTTTTCCCCATTGTGACATCACAATGCCCTTTTCCCCATTGTGACATCACAATGCCATTTCCCCCAGTGTGACATCACAATGCCATTTCCCCCATTGTGACATCACAATGCCGTTTTCCCTATTGTGACATCACAATGCCCTTTCCCCCATTGTGACATCACAATGCCGTTTCCCCCATTGTGACATCACAATGCAGTTTACCCCATTCTGACATCACAATGCCCTTTCCCCCATTGTGACATCACAATGCCGTTTCCCCCATTGTGACATCACAATGCAGTTTACCCCATTGTGACATCACAATGCCCTTTCCCCCATTGTGACATCACAATGCCGTTTTCCCTACTGTGACATCACAATGCCCTTTCCCCATTGTGACATCACAATGCCATTTCCCCCATTGTGACATCACAATGCCGTTTCCCCCATTGTGACATCACAATGCAGTTTACCCCATTGTGACATCACAATGCCCTTTCCCCCATTGTGACATCACAATGCCGTTTCCCTATTGTGACATCACAATACCATTTCCTCCATTGTGACATCACAATGCCCTTTCCCCATTGTGACATCACAATGCCATTTCCCCCATTGTGACATCACAATGCCATTTCCCCCATTGTGACATCACAATGCAGTTAACCACATTGTGACATCACAATGCCCTTTCCCCCATTGTGACATCACAATGCTGTTTTCCCTATTGTGACATCACAATGCCATTTCCCACATTGTGACATCACAATGCCTTTTCCCCCATTGTGACATCACAATGCAGTTTTCCCCATTGTGACATCACAATGCAGTTTTCCCCATTGTGACATAACAATGCCCTTTCCCCCATTGTGACATCACAATGCCGTTTTCCGTATTGTGACATCACAATGCCCTTTCCCCCATTGTGACATCACAATGCAGTTTACCCCATTGTGACATCACAATGCCCTTTCCCCCATTGTGACATCACAATGCCATTTCCCCCATTGTGACATCACAATGCCGTTTCCCCCATTGTGACATCACAATGCCATTTCCCCCATTGTGACATCACAATGCCATTTCCCCCATTGTGACATCACAATGCCATTTCCCCCATTGTGACATCACAATGCAGTTAACCACATTGTGACATCACAATGCCCTTTCCCCCATTGTGACATCACAATGCTGTTTTCCCTATTGTGACATCACAATGCCATTTCCCACATTGTGACATCACAATGCCTTTTCCCCCATTGTGACATCACAATGCAGTTTTCCCCATTGTGACATAACAATGCCCTTTCCCCCATTGTGACATCACAATGCTGTTTTCCGTATTGTGACATCACAATGCCCTTTCCCCCATTGTGACATCACAATGCAGTTTACCCCATTGTGACATCACAATGCCCTTTCCCCCATTGTGACATCACAATGCCATTTCCCCCATTGTGACATCACAATGCCGTTTCCCCCATTGTGACATCACAATGCTATTTCCCCCATTGTGACATCACAATGCCATTTCCCCCATTGTGACATCACAATGCCGTTTCCCCCATTGTGACATCACAATGCAGTTTACCCCATTGTGACATCACAATGCCCTTTCCCCCATTGTGACATCACAATGCCGTTTTCCCTATTGTGACATCACAATGCCATTTCCTCCATTGTGACATCACAATGCCCTTTCCCCATTGTGATATCACAATGCCGTTTCCCCCATTGTGACATCACAATGCTGTTTTTCCCATTGTGACATCACAATTCCATTTCCCCCATTGTGACATTACAATGCCGTTTTCCACATTGTGACATCACAATGCCCTTTCCCCCATTGTGACATCACAATGCCATTTCCCCCATTGTGACATTACAATGCCGTTTTCCCTATTGTGACATCACAATGCTCTTTCCCGCATTGTGACATCACAATGCCATTTCACCCATTGTGACATCACAATGCCATTTCCCCCATTGTGGCATCACAATGCCATTTCCCCCATTGTGACATCACAATGCCATTTCCCCCATTGTGATATCACAATGCCATTTCCCCCATTGTGACATCACAATGCCATTTCCCCCATTGTGACATCACAATGCCGTTTTCTGCATTGTGACATCACAATGCCCTTTCCCCATTGTGACATCACAATGCCATTTCCCCCATTGTGACATCACAATGCCATTTCCCCCATTGTGACATCACAATGCAGTTAACCACATTGTGACATCACAATGCCCTTTCCCCCATTGTGACATCACAATGCTGTTTTCCCTATTGTGACATCACAATGCCATTTCCCACATTGTGACATCACAATGCCTTTTCCCCCATTGTGACATCACAATGCAGTTTTCCCCATTGTGACATCACAATGCCGTTTTCCCCATTGTGACATCACAATGCCCTTTCCCCCATTGTGACATCACAATGCAGTTTACCCCATTGTGACTTCACAATGCCCTTTCCCCCATTGTGACATCACAATGCCGTTTTCCCTATTGTGACATCACAATGCCATTTCCTCCATTGTGACATTACAATGCCCATTTCCCATTGTGACATCACAATGCCATTTCTCACATTGTGACATCACAATGCCTTTTCCCCCATTGTGACGTCACAATGCAGTTTTCCCCATTGTGACATCACAATGCCCTTTCCACCATTGTGGCATCACAATGCAGTTTTCCGCATTGTGACATCACAATGCCCTTTCCCCCATTGTGACATCACAATGCACTTTCCCCCATTGTGACATCACAATGCCGTTTTCTGCATTGTGACATCACAATGCCCTCTCCCCCATTGTGACATCACAATGCAGTTTTCCCCATTGTGACATCACAATGCGCTTTCCCCCATTGTGACATCACAATGCGCTTTCCCCCATTGTGACATCACAATGCCCTTTTCCCCCATTGTGACATCACAATGCCCTTTCCCCCATTGTGACATCACAATGCCATTTCCCCCATTGTGACATCACAATGCCGTTTCCCCCATTATGACATCACAATGCAGTTTACCCCATTGTGACATCACAATGCCCTTTCCCCCATTGTGACATCACAATGCCGTTTTCCCCATTGTGACATCACAATGCCCTTTCCCCATTGTGACATCACAATGCGCTTTCCCCCATTGTGACATCACAATGCACTTTCCCCCATTGTGACATCACAATGCCCTTTCCCCCATTGTGACATCACAATGCGCTTTCCCCCATTGTGACATCACAATGCACTTTCCCCCATTGTGACATCACAATGCCCTTTCCCCCATTGTGACATCACAATGCCCTTTCCCCCATTGTGACATCACAATGCCATTCCCCCCATTGTGACATCACAATGCCCTTTCCCCATTGTGACATCACAATGCCCTCTCCCCCATTGTGACATCACAATGCCATTTCCCACATTGTGACATCACAATGCCTTTTCCCCATTGTGACATCACAATGCAGTTTACCCCATTGTGACATCACAATGCCCTTTCAACCATTATGACATCACAATGCCGTTTTCCCCATTGGGACATCGCAATGCCGTTTCCCCCATTGTGACATCACAATGCAGTTTTCCCCATTGTGACATCACAATGCGCTTTCCCCGATTGTGACATCACAATGCCCTTTCCCCCATTGTGACATCACAATGCCGTTTCCCCCATTGTGACATCACAATGCCGTTTCCCCCATTGTGACATCACAATGCTGTTTTCCCCATTGTGACGTCACAATTCCATTTCCCCCATTGTGACATTACAATGCCCTTTTCCCCATTGTGACATCACAATGCCCTTTCCCCCATTGTGACATCACAATGCCGTTTCCCCCATTGTGACATCACAATGCTGTTTTTCCCATTGTGACATCACAATTCCATTTCCCCCATTGTGACATCACAATGCCCTTTCCCCCATTGTGACATCACATTGCAGTTTTCCCCATTGTGACATCGCAATGCCATTTCCCCCATTGTGACATCACAATGCCGTTTTCCCCATTGTGACATCACAATGCCCTTTCCCCCATTGTGACATCACAATGCCATTTCCCCCATTGTGACATCACAATGCCCTTTTCCCCATTGTGACATCACAATGCCCTTTCCCCCATTGTGACATCACAATGCCGTTTCCCCCATTGTGACATCACAATGCTGTTTTTCCCATTGTGACATCACAATTCCATTTCCCCCATTGTGACATTACAATGCCGTTTCCCCCATTGTGACATCACAATGCCCTTTCCCCCATTGTGACATCACAATGCCGTTTTCCCCATTGTGACATCACAATGCCCTTTCCCCCATTGTGACATCACAATGCCATTTCCCCCATTGTGACATCACAATGCCGTTTTCCCTATTGTGACATCACAATGCCCTTTCCCCCATTGTGACATCACAATGCCTTTTCCCCCATTGTGACATCACAATGCAGTTTTCCTCATTGTGACATCACAATGCCCTTTCCCCCATTGTGACATCACAATGCCGTTTTCCGCATTGTGACATCACAATGCCCTTTCCCCCATTGTGACATCACAATGCAGTTTTCCCCATTGTGACATCACAATGCGCTTTCCCCCATTGTGACATCACAATGCCGTTTCCCCCATTGTGACATCACAATGCTGTTTTTCCCATTGTGGCATCACAATTCCATTTCCCCCATTGTGACATTACAATGCCGTTTTCCCCATTGTGACATCACAATGCCCTTTCCCCCATTGTGACATCACAATGCCGTTTTCCCCATTGTGACATCACAATGCCCTTTCCCCCATTGTGACATCACAATGCCCTTTCCCCCATTGTGACATCACAATGCCATTTCCCCCATTGTGACATCACAATGCCGTTTTCCCTATTGTGACATCACAATGCCCTTTCCCCCATTGTGACATCACAATGCCATTTCCCCCATTGTGACATCACAATGCCATTTCCCCCATTGTGACATCACAATGCCGTTTTCCCTATTGTGACATCACAATGCCCTTTTCCCCATTGTGACATCACAATGCCGTTTTCCCTATTGTGACATCACAATGCCATTTCCTCCATTGTGACATCACAATGCCCTTTCCACATTGTGACATCACAATGCTATTTCCCCCATTGTGACATCACAATGCATTTTACCCCATTGTGACATCACAATGCCCTTTCCCCCATTGTGACATCACAATGCCGTTTTCCCCATTGGGACATCACAATGCCGTTTCCCCCATTGTGACATCACAATGCCCTTTCCCCCATTGTGACATCACAATGCCATTTCCCCCATTGTGACATCACAATGCCATTTCCCCCATTGTGACATCACAATGCCATTCCCCCCATTGTGACATCACAATGCCGTGTTCTGCATTGTGACATCACAATGCCCTTTCCCCCATTCTGACATCACAATGCCGTTTTCCCCATTGTGACATCACAATGCCATTTCCCCCATTGTGACATCACAATGCCATTTCCCCCATTGTGACATCACAATGCCGTGTTCTGCATTGTGACATCACAATGCCCTTTCCCCCATTCTGACATCACAATGCCGTTTTCCCCATTGTGACATCACAATGCCATTTCCCCCATTGTGACATCACAATGCCATTTCCCCCATTGTGACATCACAATGCCATTTCCCCCATTGTGACATCACAATGCCATTTCCCCCATTGTGACATCACAATGCCGTGTTCTGCATTGTGACATCACAATGCCCTTTCCCCCATTCTGACATCACAATGCCGTTTTCCCCATTGTGACATCACAATGCCCTTTCCCCCATTGTCACATCACAATGCCATTTCCCCCATTGTGACATCACAATGCCGTTTTCCCTATTGTGACATCACAATGCCCTTTCCCCCATTGTGACATCACAATGCCATTTCCCCCATTGTGACATCACAATGCCCTTTCCCCCATTGTGACATCACAATGCAGTTTTCCCCATTGTGACATCACAATGCCCTTTCCCCCATTGTGACATCACAATGCGGTTTTCTGCATTGTGACATCACAATGCCCTCTCCCCCATTGTGACATCACAATGCAGTTTTCCCCATTGTGACATCACAATGCGCTTTCCCCCATTGTGACATCACAATGCCCTTTCCCCCATTGTGACATCACAATGCCCTTTCCCCCATTGTGACATCACAATGCCCTTTTCCCCATTGTGACATCACAATGCCATTTCCCCCAGTGTGACATCACAATGCCATTTCCCCCATTGTGACATCACAATGCCGTTTTCCCTATTGTGACATCACAATGCCCTTTCCCCCATTGTGACATCACAATGCCATTTCCCCCATTGTGACATCACAATGCCGTTTCCCCCATTGTGACATCACAATGCAGTTTACCCCATTCTGACATCACAATGCCCTTTCCCCCATTCTGACATCACAATGCCCTTTCCCCCATTGTGACATCACAATGCAGTTTACCCCATTGTGACATCACAATGCCGTTTTCCCTATTGTGACATCACAATGCCCTTTCCCCCATTGTGACATCACAATGCCATTTCCCCCATTGTGACATCACAATGCCATTTCCCCCATTGTGACATCACAATGTCATTTCCCCCATTGTGACATCACAATGCAGTTTACCCCATTGTGACATCACAATGCCCTTTTCCCCATTGTGACATCACAATGCCATTTTCCCTATTGTGACATCACAATGCCATTTCATCCAGTGTGACATCACAATGCCCTTTCCCCCATTGTGACATCACAATGCAGTTTACCCCATTGTGACATCACAATGCCCTTTCCCCCATTGTGACATCACAATCCCATTTCCCCCATTGTGACATCACAATGCCCTTTCCCCCATTGTGACATCACAATGCAGTTTTCCCCATTGTGACATCACAATGCTCTTTCCCCCATTGTGACATCACAATGCCGTTTTCCCCATTGTGACATCACAATGCCCTTTCCCCCATTGTGACATCACAATGCCATTCCCCCCATTGTGACATCACAATGCCGTTTTCCCCATTGTGACATCACAATGCCCTTTCCCCCATTGTGACATCACAATGCAGTTTTCCCCATTGTGACATCACAATGCCCTTTCCCCCATTGCGACATCACAATGCCGTTTTCCCCATTGTGACATCACAATGCCCTTTCCCCCATTGTGACATCACAATGCCATTCCCCCCATTGTGACATCACAATGCCCTTTCCCCCATTGTGACATCACAATGCCATTTCCCCCATTGTGACATCACAATGCCGTTTCCCCCATTGTGACATCACAATGCCATTTCCCCCATTGTGACATCACAATGCCGTTTCCCCCATTGTGACATCACAATGCCGTTTCCCCCATTGTGACATCACAATGCAGTTTACCCCATTGTGACATCACAATGCCCTTTCCCCCATTGTGACATCACAATGCCGTTTTCCCTATTGTGACATCACAATGCCATTTCCTCCATTGTGACATCACAATGCCGTTTTCCCTATTGTGACATCACAATGCCATTTCCTCCATTGTGACATCACAATGCCCTTTCCCCATTGTGATATCACAATGCCGTTTTCCCCATTGTGACATCACAATGCCCTTTCCCCCATTGTGACATCACAATGCCGTTTTCCCCATTGTGACATCGCAATGCCCTTTCCCCCATTGTGACATCACAATGCCGTTTTCCACATTGTGACATCACAATGCCCTTTCCCCCATTGAGACATCACAATGCCATTTCCCCCATTGTGACATTACAATGCCGTTTTCCCTATTGTGACATCACAATGCTCTTTCCCCATTGTGACATCACAATGCCATTTCACCCATTGTGACATCACAATGCCATTTCCCCCATTGTGACATCACAATGCCATTTCCCCCATTGTGATATCACAATGCCATTTCCCCCATTGTGACATCACAATGCCATTTCCCCCATTGTGACATCACAATGCCGTGTTCTGCATTGTGACATCACAATGCCCTTTCCCCCATTCTGACATCACAATGCCGTGTTCTGCATTGTGACATCACAATGCCCTTTCCCCCATTCTGACATCACAATGCCCTTTCCCCCATTGTGACATCACAATGCCATTTCCCCCATTGTGACATCACAATGCTGTTTCCCCCATTGTGACATCACAATGCAGTTTACCCCATTGTGACATCACAATGCCCTTTCCCCCATTGTGACATCACAATGCCGTTTTCCCCATTGTGACATCACAATGCCCTTTCCCCCATTGTGACATCACAATGCCTTTTCCCCCATTGTGACATCACAATGCAGTTTTCCTCATTGTGACATCACAATGCCCTTTCCCCCATTGTGACATCACAATGCCGTTTTCCGCATTGTGACATCACAATGCCCTTTCCCCCATTGTGACATCACAATGCAGTTTTCCCCATTGTGACATCACAATGCGCTTTCCCCCATTGTGACATCACAATGCCGTTTCCCCCATTGTGACATCACAATGCTGTTTTTCCCATTGTGGCATCACAATTCCATTTCCCCCATTGTGACATTACAATGCCGTTTTCCCCATTGTGACATCACAATGCCCTTTCCCCCATTGTGACATCACAATGCCGTTTTCCCCATTGTGACATCACAATGCGCTTTCCCCCATTGTGACATCACAATGCCCTTTCCCCCATTGTGACATCACAATGCAATTTCCCCCATTGTGACATCACAATGCCGTTTTCCCTATTGTGACATCACAATGCCCTTTCCCCCATTGTGACATCACAATGCCATTTCCCCCATTGTGACATCACAATGCAGTTTACCCCATTGTGACATCACAATGCCCTTTTCCCCATTGTGACATCACAATGCCGTTTTCCCTATTGTGACATCACAATGCCATTTCCTCCATTGTGACATCACAATGCCCTTTCCACATTGTGACATCACAATGCTATTTCCCCCATTGTGACATCACAATGCATTTTACCCCATTGTGACATCACAATGCCCTTTCCCCCATTGTGACATCACAATGCCGTTTTCCCCATTGGGACATCACAATGCCGTTTCCCCCATTGTGACATCACAATGCCCTTTCCCCCATTGTGACATCACAATGCCATTTCCCCCATTGTGACATCACAATGCCATTTCCCCCATTGTGACATCACAATGCCATTCCCCCCATTGTGACATCACAATGCCGTGTTCTGCATTGTGACATCACAATGCCCTTTCCCCCATTCTGATATCACAATGCCGTTTTCCCCATTGTGACATCACAATGCCATTTCCCCCATTGTGACATCACAATGCCATTTCCCCCATTGTGACATCACAATGCCGTGTTCTGCATTGTGACATCACAATGCCCTCTCCCCCATTCTGACATCACAATGCCGTTTTCCCCATTGTGACATCACAATGCCCTTTCCCCCATTGTGACATCACAATGCCATTTCCCCCATTGTGACATCACAATGCCATTTCCCCCCTTGTGACATCACAATGCCATTTCCCCCATTGTGACATCACAATGCCGTGTTCTGCATTGTGACATCACAATGCCCTTTCCCCCATTCTGACATCACAATGCCGTTTTCCCCATTGTGACATCACAATGCCCTTTCCCCCATTGTCACATCACAATGCCATTTCCCCCATTGTGACATCACAATGCCGTTTTCCCTATTGTGACATCACAATGCCCTTTCCCCCATTGTGACATCACAATGCCATTTCCCCCATTGTGACATCACAATGCCCTTTCCCCCATTGTGACATCACAATGCAGTTTTCCCCATTGTGACATCACAATGCCCTTTCCCCCATTGTGACATCACAATGCCGTTTTCTGCATTGTGACATCACAATGCCCTCTCCCCCATTGTGACATCACAATGCAGTTTTCCCCATTGTGACATCACAATGCGCTTTCCCCCATTGTGACATCACAATGCCCTTTCCCCCATTGTGACATCACAATGCCCTTTCCCCCATTGTGACATCACAATGCCCTTTTCCCCATTGTGACATCACAATGCCATTTCCCCCAGTGTGACATCACAATGCCATTTCCCCCATTGTGACATCACAATGCCGTTTTCCCTATTGTGACATCACAATGCCCTTTCCCCCATTGTGACATCACAATGCCATTTCCCCCATTGTGACATCACAATGCCGTTTCCCCCATTGTGACATCACAATGCAGTTTACCCCATTCTGACATCACAATGCCCTTTCCCCCATTCTGACATCACAATGCCCTTTCCCCCATTGTGACATCACAATGCAGTTTACCCCATTGTGACATCACAATGCCGTTTTCCCTATTGTGACATCACAATGCCCTTTCCCCCATTGTGACATCACAATGCCATTTCCCCCATTGTGACATCACAATGCCATTTCCCCCATTGTGACATCACAATGTCATTTCCCCCATTGTGACATCACAATGCAGTTTACCCCATTGTGACATCACAATGCCCTTTTCCCCATTGTGACATCACAATGCCATTTTCCCTATTGTGACATCACAATGCCATTTCATCCATTGTGACATCACAATGCCCTTTCCCCCATTGTGACATCACAATGCAGTTTACCCCATTGTGACATCACAATGCCCTTTCCCCCATTGTGACATCACAATCCTATTTCCCCCATTGTGACATCACAATGCCCTTTCCCCCATTGTGACATCACAATGCAGTTTTCCCCATTGTGACATCACAATGCCCTTTCCCCCATTGTGACATCACAATGCCGTTTTCCCCATTGTGACATCACAATGCCCTTTCCCCCATTGTGACATCACAATGCCATTCCCCCCATTGTGACATCACAATGCCGTTTTCCCCATTGTGACATCACAATGCCCTTTCCCCCATTGTGACATCACAATGCAGTTTTCCCCATTGTGACATCACAATGCCCTGTCCCCCATTGTGACATCACAATGCCGTTTTCCCCATTGTGACATCACAATGCCCTTTCCCCCATTGTGACATCACAATGCCATTCCCCCCATTGTGACATCACAATGCCCTTTCCCCCATTGTGACATCACAATGCCATTTCCCCCATTGTGACATCACAATGCCGTTTCCCCCATTGTGACATCACAATGCCATTTCCCCCATTGTGACATCACAATGCCGTTTCCCCCATTGTGACATCACAATGCCATTTCCCCCATTGTGACATCACAATGCCGTTTCCCCCATTGTGACATCACAATGCAGTTTACCCCATTGTGACATCACAATGCCCTTTCCCCCATTGTGACATCACAATGCCGTTTTCCCTATTGTGACATCACAATGCCATTTCCTCCATTGTGACATCACAATGCCGTTTTCCCTATTGTGACATCACAATGCCATTTCCTCCATTGTGACATCACAATGCCCTTTCCCCATTGTGATATCACAATGCCGTTTCCCCCATTGTGACATCACAATGCTGTTTTTCCCATTGTGACATCACAATTCCATTTCCCCCATTGTGACATTACAATGCCGTTTTCCCCATTGTGACATCACAATGCCCTTTCCCCCATTGTGACATCACAATGCCGTTTTCCCCATTGTGACATCGCAATGCCCTTTCCCCCATTGAGACATCACAATGCCATTTCCCCCATTGTGACATTACAATGCCGTTTTCCCTATTGTGACATCACAATGCTCTTTCCCCATTGTGACATCACAATGCCATTTCACCCATTGTGACATCACAATGCCATTTCCCCCATTGTGACATCACAATGCCATTTCCCCCATTGTGATATCACAATGCCATTTCCCCCATTGTGACATCACAATGCCATTTCCCCCATTGTGACATCACAATGCCATTTCCCCCATTGTGACATCACAATGCCGTGTTCTGCATTGTGACATCACAATGCCCTTTCCCCCATTCTGACATCACAATGCCGTGTTCTGCATTGTGACATCACAATGCCCTTTCCCCCATTCTGACATCACAATGCCCTTTCCCCCATTGTGACATCACAATGCCGTTTCCCCCATTGTGACATCACAATGCAGTTTACCCCATTGTGACATCACAATGCCCTTTCCCCCATTGTGACATCACAATGCCGTTTTCCCTATTGTGACATCACAATGCCATTTCCTCCATTGTGACATCACAATGCCGTTTTCCCTATTGTGACATCACAATGCCATTTCCTCCATTGTGACATCACAATGCCCTTTCCCCATTGTGATATCACAATGCCGTTTCCCCCATTGTGACATCACAATGCTGTTTTTCCCATTGTGACATCACAATTCCATTTTCCCCATTGTGACATTACAATGCCGTTTCCCCCATTGTGACATCACAATGCCGTTTTCCCCATTGTGACATCGCAATGCCCTTTCCCCCATTGTGACATCACAATGCCGTTTTCCCCATTGTGACATCACAATGCCCTTTCCCCCATTGTGACATCACAATGCCATTCCCCCCATTCTGACATCACAATGCCGTTTTCCCCATTGTGACATCACAATGCCCTTTCCCCCATTGTGACATCACAATGCAGTTTTCCCCATTGTGACATCACAATGCCATTCCCCCCATTGTGACAACACAATGCCCTTTCCCCCATTGTGACATCACAATGCCATTTCCCCCATTGTGACATCACAATGCCGTTTCCCCCATTGTGACATCACAATGCCATTTCCCCCATTGTGACATCACAATGCCGTTTCCCCCATTGTGACATCACAATGCCATTTCCCCCATTGTGACATCACAATGCCGTTTCCCCCATTGTGACATCACAATGCAGTTTACCCCATTGTGACATCACAATGCCCTTTCCCCCATTGTGACATCACAATGCCGTTTTCCCTATTGTGACATCACAATGCCATTTCCTCCATTGTGACATCACAATGCCGTTTTCCCTATTGTGACATCACAATGCCATTTCCTCCATTGTGACATCACAATGCCCTTTCCACATTGTGATATCACAATGCCGTTTCCCCCATTGTGACATCACAATGCTGTTTTTCCCATTGTGACATCACAATTCCATTTCCCCCATTGTGACATTACAATGCCGTTTTCCCCATTGTGACATCACAATGCCCTTTCCCCCATTGTGACATCACAATGCCGTTTTCCCCATTGTGACATCGCAATGCCCTTTCCCCCATTGTGACATCACAATGCCGTTTTCCACATTGTGACATCACAATGCCCTTTCCCCCATTGAGACATCACAATGCCATTTCCCCCATTGTGACATTACAATGCCGTTTTCCCTATTGTGACATCACAATGCTCTTTCCCCATTGTGACATCACAATGCCATTTCACCCATTGTGACATCACAATGCAATTTCCCCCATTGTGACATCACAATGCCATTTCCCCCATTGTGATATCACAATGCCATTTCCCCCATTGTGACATCACAATGCCATTTCCCCCATTGTGACATCACAATGCCGTGTTCTGCATTGTGACATCACAATGCCCTTTCCCCCATTCTGACATCACAATGCCGTGTTCTGCATTGTGACATCACAATGCCCTTTCCCCCATTCTGACATCACAATGCCCTTTCCCCCATTGTGACATCACAATGCCATTTCCCCCATTGTGACATCACAATGCCGTTTTCCCTATTGTGACATCACAATGCCGTTTTCCCTATTGTGACATCAAAATGCCCTTTCCCCCATTGTGACATCACAATGCCATTTCCCCCATTGTGACATCACAATGCCATTTCCCCCATTGTGACATCACAATGCCATTTCCCCCATTGTGACATCACAATGCAGTTTACCCCATTGTGACATCACAATGCCCTTTTCCCCATTGTGACATCACAATGCCGTTTTCCCTATTGTGACATCACAATGCCATTTCATCCATTGTGACATCACAATGCCCTTTCGACATTGTGACATCACAGTGCCATTTCCCCCATTGTGACATCACAATGCAGTTTACCCCATTGTGACATCACAATGCCCTTTCCCCCATTGTGACATCACAATGCAGTTTTCCCCATTGTGACATCACAATGCCCTTTCCCCCATTGTGACATCACAATGCCGTTTTCCCTATTGTGACATCACAATGCCCTTTCCTTTATTGTGACATCACAATGCCCTTTCCACATTGTGACATCACAATGCCCTTTCCACATTGTGACATCACAATGCCTTTTCCCCCATTGTGACATCACAATGCCCTTTCCCCCATTGTGACATCACAATGCCCTTTCCCCCATTGTGACATCACAATGCCGTTTTCCCCATTGGGACATCACAATGCCGTTTCCCCCATTGTGACATCACAATGCCCTTTCCACCATTGTGACATCACAATGCAGTTTTCCCCATTGTGACATCACACCATTTCCCCCATTGTGACATCACAATGCCATTTCCCCCATTGTGACATCACAATGCCATTTCCCCCATTGTGACATCACAATGCCGTTTTCTGCATTGTGACATCACAATGCCGTTTTCTGCATTGTGACATCACAATTCCAATTCCCCCATTGTGACATCACAATGCAGTTTTCCCCATTGTGACATCGCAATGCCCTTTTCCCCATTGTGACATCACAATGCAGTTTTCCCCATTGTGACATCGCAATGCCCTTTCCCCCATTGTGACATCACAATGCAGTTTACCCCATTGTGACATCACAATGCCCTTTCCACCATTGTGACATCACAATGCCGTTTTCCCCATTGGGACTTCACAATGCTGTTTCCCCCATTGTGACATCACAATCCCATTTCCACCATTGTGACATCACAATGCCGTTTTCTGCATTGTGACATCACAATGCCCTTTCCCCCATTGTGACATCACAATGCCGTTTTCCCCATTGTGACATCACAATGCCCTTTCCCCCATTGTGACATCACAATGCCATTCCCCCCATTGTGACATCACAATGCCGTTTTCCCTATTGTGACATCACAATGCCCTTTCCACCATTGTGACATCACAATGCCATTTCCCCCTTTGTGACATCACAATGATGTTTCCCCCATTGGGACATCACAATGCAGTTCACCCCATTGTGACATCACAATGCCCTTTCCCCCATTGTGACATCACAATGCCGTTTCCCTATTGTGACATCACAATGCCATTTCCCCCATTGTGACATCACAATGCATTTTACCCCATTGTGACATCACAATGCCCTTTCCCCCATTGTGACATCACAATGCCGTTTTCCCCATTGGGACATCACAATGCCGTTTCCCCCATTGTGACATCACAATGCCCTTTCCCCCATTGTGACATCACAATGCCATTTCCCCCATTGTGACATCACAATGCCATTTCCCCCATTGTGACATCACAATGCCATTCCCCCCATTGTGACATCACAATGCCGTGTTCTGCATTGTGACATCACAATGCCCTTTCCCCCATTCTGATATCACAATGCCGTTTTCCCCATTGTGACATCACAATGCCATTTCCCCCATTGTGACATCACAATGCCATTTCCCCCATTGTGACATCACAATGCCGTGTTCTGCATTGTGACATCACAATGCCCTCTCCCCCATTCTGACATCACAATGCCGTTTTCCCCATTGTGACATCACAATGCCCTTTCCCCCATTGTGACATCACAATGCCATTTCCCCCATTGTGACATCACAATGCCATTTCCCCCCTTGTGACATCACAATGCCATTTCCCCCATTGTGACATCACAATGCCGTGTTCTGCATTGTGACATCACAATGCCCTTTCCCCCATTCTGACATCACAATGCCGTTTTCCCCATTGTGACATCACAATGCCCTTTCCCCCATTGTCACATCACAATGCCATTTCCCCCATTGTGACATCACAATGCCGTTTTCCCTATTGTGACATCACAATGCCCTTTCCCCCATTGTGACATCACAATGCCATTTCCCCCATTGTGACATCACAATGCCCTTTCCCCCATTGTGACATCACAATGCAGTTTTCCCCATTGTGACATCACAATGCCCTTTCCCCCATTGTGACATCACAATGCCGTTTTCTGCATTGTGACATCACAATGCCCTCTCCCCCATTGTGACATCACAATGCAGTTTTCCCCATTGTGACATCACAATGCGCTTTCCCCCATTGTGACATCACAATGCCCTTTCCCCCATTGTGACATCACAATGCCCTTTCCCCCATTGTGACAACACAATGCCCTTTTCCCCATTGTGACATCACAATGCCATTTCCCCCAGTGTGACATCACAATGCCATTTCCCCCATTGTGACATCACAATGCCGTTTTCCCTATTGTGACATCACAATGCCCTTTCCCCCATTGTGACATCACAATGCCATTTCCCCCATTGTGACATCACAATGCCGTTTCCCCCATTGTGACATCACAATGCAGTTTACCCCATTCTGACATCACAATGCCCTTTCCCCCATTCTGACATCACAATGCCCTTTCCCCCATTGTGACATCACAATGCAGTTTACCCCATTGTGACATCACAATGCCGTTTTCCCTATTGTGACATCACAATGCCCTTTCCCCCATTGTGACATCACAATGCCATTTCCCCCATTGTGACATCACAATGCCATTTCCCCCATTGTGACATCACAATGTCATTTCCCCCATTGTGACATCACAATGCAGTTTACCCCATTGTGACATCACAATGCCCTTTTCCCCATTGTGACATCACAATGCCATTTTCCCTATTGTGACATCACAATGCCATTTCATCCATTGTGACATCACAATGCCCTTTCCCCCATTGTGACATCACAATGCAGTTTACCCCATTGTGACATCACAATGCCCTTTCCCCCATTGTGACATCACAATCCTATTTCCCCCATTGTGACATCACAATGCCCTTTCCCCCATTGTGACATCACAATGCAGTTTTCCCCATTGTGACATCACAATGCCCTTTCCCCCATTGTGACATCACAATGCCGTTTTCCCCCATTGTGACATCACAATGCCCTTTCCCCCATTGTGACATCACAATGCCATTCCCCCCATTGTGACATCACAATGCCGTTTTCCCCATTGTGACATCACAATGCCCTTTCCCCCATTGTGACATCACAATGCAGTTTTCCCCCATTGTGACATCACAATGCCCTGTCCCCCATTGTGACATCACAATGCCGTTTTCCCCATTGTGACATCACAATGCCCTTTCCCCCATTGTGACATCACAATGCCATTCCCCCCATTGTGACATCACAATGCCCTTTCCCCCATTGTGACATCACAATGCCATTTCCCCCATTGTGACATCACAATGCCGTTTCCCCCATTGTGACATCACAATGCCATTTCCCCCATTGTGACATCACAATGCCGTTTCCCCCATTGTGACATCACAATGCCATTTCCCCCATTGTGACATCACAATGCCGTTTCCCCCATTGTGACATCACAATGCAGTTTACCCCATTGTGACATCACAATGCCCTTTCCCCCATTGTGACATCACAATGCCGTTTTCCCTATTGTGACATCACAATGCCATTTCCTCCATTGTGACATCACAATGCCGTTTTCCCTATTGTGACATCACAATGCCATTTCCTCCATTGTGACATCACAATGCCCTTTCCCCATTGTGATATCACAATGCCGTTTCCCCCATTGTGACATTACAATGCCGTTTTCCCCATTGTGACATCACAATGCCCTTTCCCCCATTGTGACATCACAATGCCGTTTTCCCCATTGTGACATCGCAATGCCCTTTCCCCCATTGAGACATCACAATGCCATTTCCCCCATTGTGACATTACAATGCCGTTTTCCCTATTGTGACATCACAATGCTCTTTCCCCATTGTGACATCACAATGCCATTTCACCCATTGTGACATCACAATGCCATTTCCCCCATTGTGACATCACAATGCCATTTCCCCCATTGTGATATCACAATGCCATTTCCCCCATTGTGACATCACAATGCCATTTCCCCCATTGTGACATCACAATGCCATTTCCCCCATTGTGACATCACAATGCCGTGTTCTGCATTGTGACATCACAATGCCCTTTCCCCCATTCTGACATCACAATGCCGTGTTCTGCATTGTGACATCACAATGCCCTTTCCCCCATTCTGACATCACAATGCCCTTTCCCCCATTGTGACATCACAATGCCGTTTCCCCCATTGTGACATCACAATGCAGTTTACCCCATTGTGACATCACAATGCCCTTTCCCCCATTGTGACATCACAATGCCGTTTTCCCTATTGTGACATCACAATGCCATTTCCTCCATTGTGACATCACAATGCCGTTTTCCCTATTGTGACATCACAATGCCATTTCCTCCATTGTGACATCACAATGCCCTTTCCCCATTGTGATATCACAATGCCGTTTCCCCCATTGTGACATCACAATGCTGTTTTTCCCATTGTGACATCACAATTCCATTTTCCCCATTGTGACATTACAATGCCGTTTCCCCCATTGTGACATCACAATGCCGTTTTCCCCATTGTGACATCGCAATGCCCTTTCCCCCATTGTGACATCACAATGCCGTTTTCCCCATTGTGACATCACAATGCCCTTTCCCCCATTGTGACATCACAATGCCATTCCCCCCATTCTGACATCACAATGCCGTTTTCCCCATTGTGACATCACAATGCCCTTTCCCCCATTGTGACATCACAATGCAGTTTTCCCCATTGTGACATCACAATGCCCTTTCCCCCATTGTGACATCACAATGCCGTTTTCCCCATTGTGACATCACAATGCCCTTTCCCCCATTGTGACATCACAATGCCATTCCCCCCATTGTGACAACACAATGCCCTTTCCCCCATTGTGACATCACAATGCCATTTCCCCCATTGTGACATCACAATGCCGTTTCCCCCATTGTGACATCACAATGCCATTTCCCCCATTGTGACATCACAATGCCGTTTCCCCCATTGTGACATCACAATGCCATTTCCCCCATTGTGACATCACAATGCCGTTTCCCCCATTGTGACATCACAATGCAGTTTACCCCATTGTGACATCACAATGCCCTTTCCCCCATTGTGACATCACAATGCCGTTTTCCCTATTGTGACATCACAATGCCATTTCCTCCATTGTGACATCACAATGCCGTTTTCCCTATTGTGACATCACAATGCCATTTCCTCCATTGTGACATCACAATGCCCTTTCCACATTGTGATATCACAATGCCGTTTCCCCCATTGTGACATCACAATGCTGTTTTTCCCATTGTGACATCACAATTCCATTTCCCCCATTGTGACATTACAATGCCGTTTTCCCCATTGTGACATCACAATGCCCTTTCCCCCATTGTGACATCACAATGCCGTTTTCCCCATTGTGACATCGCAATGCCCTTTCCCCCATTGTGACATCACAATGCCGTTTTCCACATTGTGACATCACAATGCCCTTTCCCCCATTGAGACATCACAATGCCATTTCCCCCATTGTGACATTACAATGCCGTTTTCCCTATTGTGACATCACAATGCTCTTTCCCCATTGTGACATCACAATGCCATTTCACCCATTGTGACATCACAATGCCATTTCCCCCATTGTGACATCACAATGCCATTTCCCCCATTGTGATATCACAATGCCATTTCCCCCATTGTGACATCACAATGCCATTTCCCCCATTGTGACATCACAATGCCGTGTTCTGCATTGTGACATCACAATGCCCTTTCCCCCATTCTGACATCACAATGCCGTGTTCTGCATTGTGACATCACAATGCCCTTTCCCCCATTCTGACATCACAATGCCCTTTCCCCCATTGTGACATCACAATGCCATTTCCCCCATTGTGACATCACAATGCCGTTTTCCCTATTGTGACATCACAATGCCGTTTTCCCTATTGTGACATCAAAATGCCCTTTCCCCCATTGTGACATCACAATGCCATTTCCCCCATTGTGACATCACAATGCCATTTCCCCCATTGTGACATCACAATGCCATTTCCCCCATTGTGACATCACAATGCAGTTTACCCCATTGTGACATCACAATGCCCTTTTCCCCATTGTGACATCACAATGCCGTTTTCCCTATTGTGACATCACAATGCCATTTCATCCATTGTGACATCACAATGCCCTTTCGACATTGTGACATCACAGTGCCATTTCCCCCATTGTGACATCACAATGCAGTTTACCCCATTGTGACATCACAATGCCCTTTCCCCCATTGTGACATCACAATGCAGTTTTCCCCATTGTGACATCACAATGCCCTTTCCCCCATTGTGACATCACAATGCCGTTTTCCCTATTGTGACATCACAATGCCCTTTCCTTTATTGTGACATCACAATGCCCTTTCCACATTGTGACATCACAATGCCCTTTCCACATTGTGACATCACAATGCCTTTTCCCCCATTGTGACATCACAATGCCCTTTCCCCCATTGTGACATCACAATGCCCTTTCCCCCATTGTGACATCACAATGCCGTTTTCCCCATTGGGACATCACAATGCCGTTTCCCCCATTGTGACATCACAATGCCCTTTCCACCATTGTGACATCACAATGCAGTTTTCCCCATTGTGACATCACACCATTTCCCCCATTGTGACATCACAATGCCATTTCCCCCATTGTGACATCACAATGCCATTTCCCCCATTGTGACATCACAATGCCGTTTTCTGCATTGTGACATCACAATGCCGTTTTCTGCATTGTGACATCACAATTCCAATTCCCCCATTGTGACATCACAATGCAGTTTTCCCCATTGTGACATCGCAATGCCCTTTTCCCCATTGTGACATCACAATGCAGTTTTCCCCATTGTGACATCGCAATGCCCTTTCCCCCATTGTGACATCACAATGCAGTTTACCCCATTGTGACATCACAATGCCCTTTCCACCATTGTGACATCACAATGCCGTTTTCCCCATTGGGACTTCACAATGCTGTTTCCCCCATTGTGACATCACAATCCCATTTCCACCATTGTGACATCACAATGCCGTTTTCTGCATTGTGACATCACAATGCCCTTTCCCCCATTGTGACATCACAATGCCGTTTTCCCCATTGTGACATCACAATGCCCTTTCCCCCATTGTGACATCACAATGCCATTCCCCCCATTGTGACATCACAATGCCGTTTTCCCTATTGTGACATCACAATGCCCTTTCCACCATTGTGACATCACAATGCCATTTCCCCCTTTGTGACATCACAATGATGTTTCCCCCATTGGGACATCACAATGCAGTTCACCCCATTGTGACATCACAATGCCCTTTCCCCCATTGTGACATCACAATGCCGTTTCCCTATTGTGACATCACAATGCCATTTCCTCCATTGTGACATCACAATGCCCTTTCCCCCATTGTGACATCACAATGCCATTTCCCCCATTGTTGACATCACAATGCCGTTTTCCCCATTGTGACATCACAATGCCCTTTTCCCCATTGTGACATCACAATGCAGTTAACCACATTGTGACATCACAATGCCCTTTCCCCCATTGTGACATCACAATGCTGTTTTCCCTATTGTGACATCACAATGCCATTTCCCACATTGTGACATCACAATGCCTTTTCCCCCATTGTGACATCACAATGCAGTTTTCCCCATTGTGACATCACAATGCAGTTTTCCCCATTGTGACATAACAATGCCCTTTCCCCCATTGTGACATCACAATGCCGTTTTCCGTATTGTGACACCACAATGCCCTTTCCCCCATTGTGACATCACAATGCCATTTCCCCCATTGTGACATCACAATGCCGTTTCCCCCATTGTGACATCACAATGCAGTTTACCCCATTGTGACATCACAATGCTGTTTTCCCCATTGTGACGTCACAATTCCATTTCCCCCATTGTGACATCACAATGCCCTTTTCCCCATTGTGACATCACAATGCCATTTCCCCCATTGTGACATCACAATGCAGTTAACCACATTGTGACATCACAATGCCCTTTCCCCCATTGTGACATCACAATGCTGTTTTCCCTATTGTGACATCACAATGCCATTTCCCACATTGTGACATCACAATGCCTTTTCCCCCATTGTGACATCACAATGCAGTTTTCCCCATTGTGACATAACAATGCCCTTTCCCCCATTGTGACATCACAATGCTGTTTTCCGTATTGTGACATCACAATGCCCTTTTGCCCTTTCCCCCATTGTGACATCACAATGCAGTTTACCCCATTGTGACATCACAATGCCCTTTCCCCCATTGTGACATCACAATGCCGTTTTCCCCATTGGGACATCACAATGCCGTTTCCCCCATTGTGACATCACAATGCCCTTTCCCCCATTGTGACATCACAATGCCATTTCCCCCATTGTGACATCACAATGCCATTTCCCCCATTGTGACATCACAATGCCATTCCCCCCATTGTGACACCACAATGCCGTGTTCTGCATTGTGACATCACAATGCCATTTCCCCCATTGTGACATCACAATGCCATTTCCCCCATTGTGACATCACAATGCCCTTTCCCCCATTGTGACATCACAATGCCATTTCCCCCATTGTGACATCACAATGCCATTTCCCCCATTGTGACATCACAATGCCATTTCCCCCATTGTGACATCACAATGCCGTGTTCTGCATTGTGACATCACAATGCCCTTTCCCCCATTCTGACATCACAATGCCGTTTTCCCCATTGTGACATCACAATGCCCTTTCCCCCATTGTCACATCACAATGCCATTTCCCCCATTGTGACATCACAATGCCGTTTTCCCTATTGTGACATCACAATGCCCTTTCCCCCATTGTGACATCACAATGCCATTTCCCCCATTGTGACATCACAATGCCCTTTCCCCCATTGTGACATCACAATGCAGTTTTCCCCATTGTGACATCACAATGCCCTTTCCCCCATTGTGACATCACAATGCCGTTTTCTGCATTGTGACATCACAATGCCCTCTCCCCCATTGTGACATCACAATGCAGTTTTCCCCATTGTGACATCACAATGCGCTTTCCCCCATTGTGACATCACAATGCCCTTTCCCCCATTGTGACATCACAATGCCCTTTCCCCCATTGTGACATCACAATGCCCTTTTCCCCATTGTGACATCACAATGCCATTTCCCCCAGTGTGACATCACAATGCCATTTCCCCCATTGTGACATCACAATGCCGTTTTCCCTATTGTGACATCACAATGCCCTTTCCCCCATTGTGACATCACAATGCCATTTCCCCCATTGTGACATCAGAATGCCGTTTCCCCCATTGTGACATCACAATGCAGTTTACCCCATTCTGACATCACAATGCCCTTTCCCCCATTCTGACATCACAATGCCCTTTCCCCCATTGTGACATCACAATGCCGTTTCCCCCATTGTGACATCACAATGCAGTTTACCCCATTCTGACATCACAATGCCCTTTCCCCCATTGTGACATCACAATGCCGTTTCCCCCATTGTGACATCACAATGCCCTTTCCCCCATTGTGACATCACAATGCCGTTTTCCCCATTGGGACATCACAATGCCGTTTCCCCCATTGTGACATCACAATGCCCTTTCCCCCATTGTGACATCACAATGCCATTTCCCCCATTGTGACATCACAATGCCATTTCCCCCATTGTGACATCACAATGCCATTCCCCCCATTGTGACATCACAATGCCGTGTTCTGCATTGTGACATCACAATGCCCTTTCCCCCATTCTGATATCACAATGCCGTTTTCCCCATTGTGACATCACAATGCCATTTCCCCCATTGTGACATCACAATGCCATTTCCCCCATTGTGACATCACAATGCCGTGTTCTGCATTGTGACATCACAATGCCCTTTCCCCCATTCTGACATCACAATGCCGTTTTCCCCATTGTGACATCACAATGCCCTTTCCCCCATTGTGACATCACAATGCCATTTCCCCCATTGTGACATCACAATGCCATTTCCCCCATTGTGACATCACAATGCCGTGTTCTGCATTGTGACATCACAATGCCCTTTCCCCCATTCTGACATCACAATGCCGTTTTCCCCATTGTGACATCACAATGCCCTTTCCCCCATTGTCACATCACAATGCCATTTCCCCCATTGTGACATCACAATGCCGTTTTCCCTATTGTGACATCACAATGCCCTTTCCCCCATTGTGACATCACAATGCCATTTCCCCCATTGTGACATCACAATGCCCTTTCCCCCATTGTGACATCACAATGCAGTTTTCCCCATTGTGACATCACAATGCCCTTTCCCCCATTGTGACATCACAATGCCGTTTTCTGCATTGTGACATCACAATGCCCTCTCCCCCATTGTGACATCACAATGCAGTTTTCCCCATTGTGACATCACAATGCGCTTTCCCCCATTGTGACATCACAATGCCCTTTCCCCCATTGTGACATCACAATGCCCTTTCCCCCATTGTGACATCACAATGCCCTTTTCCCCATTGTGACATCACAATGCCATTTCCCCCAGTGTGACATCACAATGCCATTTCCCCCATTGTGACATCACAATGCCGTTTTCCCTATTGTGACATCACAATGCCCTTTCCCCCATTGTGACATCACAATGCCATTTCCCCCATTGTGACATCACAATGCCGTTTCCCCCATTGTGACATCACAATGCAGTTTACCCCATTCTGACATCACAATGCCCTTTCCCCCATTCTGACATCACAATGCCCTTTCCCCCATTGTGACATCACAATGCCGTTTCCCCCATTGTGACATCACAATGCAGTTTACCCCATTCTGACATCACAATGCCCTTTCCCCCATTGTGACATCACAATGCCGTTTCCCCCATTGTGACATCACAATGCAGTTTACCCCATTGTGACATCACAATGCCCTTTCCCCCATTGTGACATCACAATGCCGTGTTCTGCATTGTGACATCACAATGCCCTTTCCCCCATTCTGACATCACAATGCCGTTTTCCCCATTGTGACATCACAATGCCCTTTCCCCCATTGTGACATCACAATGCCATTTCCCCCATTGTGACATCACAATGCCATTTCCCCCATTGTGACATCACAATGCCATTTCCCCCATTGTGACATCACAATGCCGTGTTCTGCATTGTGACATCACAATGCCCTTTCCCCCATTCTGACATCACAATGCCGTTTTCCCCATTGTGACATCACAATGCCCTTTCCCCCATTGTCACATCACAATGCCATTTCCCCCATTGTGACATCACAATGCCGTTTTCCCTATTGTGACATCACAATGCCCTTTCCCCCATTGTGACATCACAATGCCATTTCCCCCATTGTGACATCACAATGCCCTTTCCCCCATTGTGACATCACAATGCAGTTTTCCCCATTGTGACATCACAATGCCCTTTCCCCCATTGTGACATCACAATGCCGTTTTCTGCATTGTGACATCACAATGCCCTCTCCCCCATTGTGACATCACAATGCAGTTTTCCCCATTGTGACATCACAATGCGCTTTCCCCCATTGTGACATCACAATGCCCTTTCCCCCATTGTGACATCACAATGCCCTTTCCCCCATTGTGACATAACAATGCCCTTTTCCCCATTGTGACATCACAATGCCATTTCCCCCAGTGTGACATCACAATGCCATTTCCCCCATTGTGACATCACAATGCCGTTTTCCCTATTGTGACATCACAATGCCCTTTCCCCCATTGTGACATCACAATGCCATTTCCCCCATTGTGACATCACAATGCCGTTTCCCCCATTGTGACATCACAATGCAGTTTACCCCATTCTGACATCACAATGCCCTTTCCCCCATTCTGACATCACAATGCCCTTTCCCCCATTGTGACATCACAATGCAGTTTACCCCATTGTGACATCACAATGCCGTTTTCCCTATTGTGACATCACAATGCCCTTTCCCCCATTGTGACATCACAATGCCATTTCCCCCATTGTGACATCACAATGCCATTTCCCCCATTGTGACATCACAATGTCATTTCCCTCATTGTGACATCACAATGCAGTTTACCCCATTGTGACATCACAATGCCCTTTTCCCCATTGTGACATCACAATGCCATTTTCCCTATTGTGACATCACAATGCCATTTCATCCATTGTGACATCACAATGCCCTTTCCCCCATTGTGACATCACAATGCAGTTTACCCCATTGTGACATCACAATGCCCTTTCCCCCATTGTGACATCACAATCCTATTTCCCCCATTGTGACATCACAATGCCCTTTCCCCCATTGTGACATCACAATGCAGTTTTCCCCATTGTGACATCACAATGCCCTTTCCCCCATTGTGACATCACAATGCCGTTTTCCCCATTGTGACATCACAATGCCCTTTCCCCCATTGTGACATCACAATGCCATTCCCCCCATTGTGACATCACAATGCCGTTTTCCCCATTGTGACATCACAATGCCCTTTCCCCCATTGTGACATCACAATGCAGTTTTCCCCATTGTGACATCACAATGCCCTTTCCCCCATTGTGACATCACAATGCCGTTTTCCCCATTGTGACATCACAATGCCCTTTCCCCCATTGTGACATCACAATGCCATTCCCCCCATTGTGACATCACAATGCCCTTTCCCCCATTGTGACATCACAATGCCATTTCCCCCATTGTGACATCACAATGCCGTTTCCCCCATTGTGACATCACAATGCCATTTCCCCCATTGTGACATCACAATGCCGTTTCCCCCATTGTGACATCACAATGCCATTTCCCCCATTGTGACATCACAATGCCCTTTCCCCCATTGTGACATCACAATGCCGTTTTCCCTATCGTGACATCACAATGCCATTTCCTCCATTGTGACATCACAATGCCGTTTTCCCTATTGTGACATCACAATGCCATTTCCTCCATTGTGACATCACAATGCCCTTTCCCCATTGTGATATCACAATGCCGTTTCCCCCATTGTGACATCACAATGCTGTTTTTCCCATTGTGACATCACAATTCCATTTCCCCCATTGTGACATTACAATGCCGTTTTCCCCATTGTGACATCACAATGCCCTTTCCCCCATTGTGACATCACAATGCCGTTTTCCCCATTGTGACATCGCAATGCCCTTTCCCCCATTGTGACATCACAATGCCGTTTTCCACATTGTGACATCACAATGCCCTTTCCCCCATTGAGACATCACAATGCCATTTCCCCCATTGTGACATTACAATGCCGTTTTCCCTATTGTGACATCACAATGCTCTTTCCCCATTGTGACATCACAATGCCATTTCACCCATTGTGACATCACAATGCCATTTCCCCCATTGTGACATCACAATGCCATTTCCCCCATTGTGATATCACAATGCCATTTCCCCCATTGTGACATCACAATGCCATTTCCCCCATTGTGACATCACAATGCCGTGTTCTGCATTGTGACATCACAATGCCCTTTCCCCCATTCTGACATCACAATGCCGTGTTCTGCATTGTGACATCACAATGCCCTTTCCCCCATTCTGACATCACAATGCCCTTTCCCCCATTGTGACATCACAATGCCATTTCCCCCATTGTGACATCACAATGCCGTTTCCCCCATTGTGACATCACAATGCAGTTTACCCCATTGTGACATCACAATGCCCTTTCCCCCATTGTGACATCACAATGCCGTTTTCCCTATTGTGACATCACAATGCCATTTCCTCCATTGTGACATCACAATGCCGTTTTCCCTATTGTGACATCACAATGCCATTTCCTCAATTGTGACATCACAATGCCCTTTCCCCATTGTGATATCACAATGCCGTTTCCCCCATTGTGACATCACAATGCTGTTTTTCCCATTGTGACATCACAATTCCATTTTCCCCATTGTGACATTACAATGCCGTTTCCCCCATTGTGACATCACAATGCCGTTTTCCCCATTGTGACATCGCAATGCCCTTTCCCCCATTGTGACATCACAATGCCGTTTTCCCCATTGTGACATCACAATGCCCTTTCCCCCATTGTGACATCACAATGCCATTTCCCCCATTGTGACATCACAATGCCGTGTTCTGCATTGTGACATCACAATGCCCTCTCCCCCATTCTGACATCACAATGCCGTGTTCTGCATTGTGACATCACAATGCCCTTTCCCCCATTCTGACATCACAATGCCCTTTCCCCCATTGTGACATCACAATGCCATTTCCCCCATTGTGACATCACAATGCCGTTTTCCCTATTGTGACATCACAATGCCGTTTTCCCTATTGTGACATCAAAATGCCCTTTCCCCCATTGTGACATCACAATGCCATTTCCCCCATTGTGACATCACAATGCCATTTCCCCCATTGTGACATCACAATGCCATTTCCCCCATTGTGACATCACAATGCAGTTTACCCCATTGTGACATCACAATGCCCTTTTCCCCATTGTGACATCACAATGCCGTTTTCCCTATTGTGACATCACAATGCCATTTCATCCATTGTGACATCACAATGCCCTTTCGACATTGTGACATCACAGTGCCATTTCCCCCATTGTGACATCACAATGCAGTTTACCCCATTGTGACATCACAATGCCCTTTCCCCCATTGTGACATCACAATGCCCTTTCCCCCATTGTGACATCACAATGCCGTTTTCCCCATTGGGACATCACAATGCCGTTTCCCCCATTGTGACATCACAATGCCCTTTCCCCCATTGTGACATCACAATGCCATTTCCCCCATTGTGACATCACAATGCCATTTCCCCCATTGTGACATCACAATGCCATTCCCCCCATTGTGACATCACAATGCCGTGTTCTGCATTGTGACATCACAATGCCCTTTCCCCCATTCTGATATCACAATGCCGTTTTCCCCATTGTGACATCACAATGCCATTTCCCCCATTGTGACATCACAATGCCATTTCCCCCATTGTGACATCACAATGCCGTGTTCTGCATTGTGACATCACAATGCCCTTTCCCCCATTCTGACATCACAATGCCGTTTTCCCCATTGTGACATCACAATGCCCTTTCCCCCATTGTGACATCACAATGCCATTTCCCCCATTGTGACATCACAATGCCATTTCCCCCATTGTGACATCACAATGCCGTGTTCTGCATTGTGACATCACAATGCCCTTTCCCCCATTCTGACATCACAATGCCGTTTTCCCCATTGTGACATCACAATGCCCTTTCCCCCATTGTCACATCACAATGCCATTTCCCCCATTGTGACATCACAATGCCGTTTTCCCTATTGTGACATCACAATGCCCTTTCCCCCATTGTGACATCACAATGCCATTTCCCCCATTGTGACATCACAATGCCCTTTCCCCCATTGTGACATCACAATGCAGTTTTCCCCATTGTGACATCACAATGCCCTTTCCCCCATTGTGACATCACAATGCCGTTTTCTGCATTGTGACATCACAATGCCCTCTCCCCCATTGTGACATCACAATGCAGTTTTCCCCATTGTGACATCACAATGCGCTTTCCCCCATTGTGACATCACAATGCCCTTTCCCCCATTGTGACATCACAATGCCCTTTCCCCCATTGTGACATCACAATGCCCTTTTCCCCATTGTGACATCACAATGCCATTTCCCCCAGTGTGACATCACAATGCCATTTCCCCCATTGTGACATCACAATGCCGTTTTCCCTATTGTGACATCACAATGCCCTTTCCCCCATTGTGACATCACAATGCCATTTCCCCCATTGTGACATCACAATGCCGTTTCCCCCATTGTGACATCACAATGCAGTTTACCCCATTCTGACATCACAATGCCCTTTCCCCCATTCTGACATCACAATGCCCTTTCCCCCATTGTGACATCACAATGCCGTTTCCCCCATTGTGACATCACAATGCAGTTTACCCCATTCTGACATCACAATGCCCTTTCCCCCATTGTGACATCACAATGCCGTTTCCCCCATTGTGACATCACAATGCAGTTTACCCCATTGTGACATCACAATGCCCTTTCCCCCATTGTGACATCACAATGCCGTGTTCTGCATTGTGACATCACAATGCCCTTTCCCCCATTCTGACATCACAATGCCGTTTTCCCCATTGTGACATCACAATGCCCTTTCCCCCATTGTGACATCACAATGCCATTTCCCCCATTGTGACATCACAATGCCATTTCCCCCATTGTGACATCACAATGCCATTTCCCCCATTGTGACATCACAATGCCGTGTTCTGCATTGTGACATCACAATGCCCTTTCCCCCATTCTGACATCACAATGCCGTTTTCCCCATTGTGACATCACAATGCCCTTTCCCCCATTGTCACATCACAATGCCATTTCCCCCATTGTGACATCACAATGCCGTTTTCCCTATTGTGACATCACAATGCCCTTTCCCCCATTGTGACATCACAATGCAGTTTTCCCCATTGTGACATCACAATGCCCTTTCCCCCATTGTGACATCACAATGCCGTTTTCTGCATTGTGACATCACAATGCCCTCTCCCCCATTGTGACATCACAATGCAGTTTTCCCCATTGTGACATCACAATGCGCTTTCCCCCATTGTGACATCACAATGCCCTTTCCCCCATTGTGACATCACAATGCCCTTTCCCCCATTGTGACATAACAATGCCCTTTTCCCCATTGTGACATCACAATGCCATTTCCCCCAGTGTGACATCACAATGCCATTTCCCCCATTGTGACATCACAATGCCGTTTTCCCTATTGTGACATCACAATGCCCTTTCCCCCATTGTGACATCACAATGCCATTTCCCCCATTGTGACATCACAATGCCGTTTCCCCCATTGTGACATCACAATGCAGTTTACCCCATTCTGACATCACAATGCCCTTTCCCCCATTCTGACATCACAATGCCCTTTCCCCCATTGTGACATCACAATGCAGTTTACCCCATTGTGACATCACAATGCCGTTTTCCCTATTGTGACATCACAATGCCCTTTCCCCCATTGTGACATCACAATGCCATTTCCCCCATTGTGACATCACAATGCCATTTCCCCCATTGTGACATCACAATGTCATTTCCCTCATTGTGACATCACAATGCAGTTTACCCCATTGTGACATCACAATGCCCTTTTCCCCATTGTGACATCACAATGCCATTTTCCCTATTGTGACATCACAATGCCATTTCATCCATTGTGACATCACAATGCCCTTTCCCCCATTGTGACATCACAATGCAGTTTACCCCATTGTGACATCACAATGCCCTTTCCCCCATTGTGACATCACAATCCTATTTCCCCCATTGTGACATCACAATGCCCTTTCCCCCATTGTGACATCACAATGCAGTTTTCCCCATTGTGACATCACAATGCCCTTTCCCCCATTGTGACATCACAATGCCGTTTTCCCCATTGTGACATCACAATGCCCTTTCCCCCATTGTGACATCACAATGCCATTCCCCCCATTGTGACATCACAATGCCGTTTTCCCCATTGTGACATCACAATGCCCTTTCCCCCATTGTGACATCACAATGCAGTTTTCCCCATTGTGACATCACAATGCCCTTTCCCCCATTGTGACATCACAATGCCGTTTTCCCCATTGTGACATCACAATGCCCTTTCCCCCATTGTGACATCACAATGCCATTCCCCCCATTGTGACATCACAATGCCCTTTCCCCCATTGTGACATCACAATGCCATTTCCCCCATTGTGACATCACAATGCCGTTTCCCCCATTGTGACATCACAATGCCATTTCCCCCATTGTGACATCACAATGCCGTTTCCCCCATTGTGACATCACAATGCCATTTCCCCCATTGTGACATCACAATGCCGTTTCCCCCATTGTGACATCACAATGCAGTTTACCCCATTGTGACATCACAATGCCCTTTCCCCCATTGTGACATCACAATGCCGTTTTCCCTATCGTGACATCACAATGCCATTTCCTCCATTGTGACATCACAATGCCGTTTTCCCTATTGTGACATCACAATGCCATTTCCTCCATTGTGACATCACAATGCCCTTTCCCCATTGTGATATCACAATGCCGTCTCCCCCATTGTGACATCACAATGCTGTTTTTCCCATTGTGACATCACAATTCCATTTCCCCCATTGTGACATTACAATGCCGTTTTCCCCATTGTGACATCACAATGCCCTTTCCCCCATTGTGACATCACAATGCCGTTTTCCCCATTGTGACATCGCAATGCCCTTTCCCCCATTGTGACATCACAATGCCGTTTTCCACATTGTGACATCACAATGCCCTTTCCCCCATTGAGACATCACAATGCCATTTCCCCCATTGTGACATTACAATGCCGTTTTCCCTATTGTGACATCACAATGCTCTTTCCCCATTGTGACATCACAATGCCATTTCACCCATTGTGACATCACAATGCCATTTCCCCCATTGTGACATCACAATGCCATTTCCCCCATTGTGATATCACAATGCCATTTCCCCCATTGTGACATCACAATGCCATTTCCCCCATTGTGACATCACAATGCCGTGTTCTGCATTGTGACATCACAATGCCCTTTCCCCCATTCTGACATCACAATGCCGTGTTCTGCATTGTGACATCACAATGCCCTTTCCCCCATTCTGACATCACAATGCCCTTTCCCCCATTGTGACATCACAATGCCATTTCCCCCATTGTGACATCACAATGCCGTTTCCCCCATTGTGACATCACAATGCAGTTTACCCCATTGTGACATCACAATGCCCTTTCCCCCATTGTGACATCACAATGCCGTTTTCCCTATTGTGACATCACAATGCCATTTCCTCCATTGTGACATCACAATGCCGTTTTCCCTATTGTGACATCACAATGCCATTTCCTCAATTGTGACATCACAATGCCCTTTCCCCATTGTGATATCACAATGCCGTTTCCCCCATTGTGACATCACAATGCTGTTTTTCCCATTGTGACATCACAATTCCATTTTCCCCATTGTGACATTACAATGCCGTTTCCCCCATTGTGACATCACAATGCCGTTTTCCCCATTGTGACATCGCAATGCCCTTTCCCCCATTGTGACATCACAATGCCGTTTTCCCCATTGTGACATCACAATGCCCTTTCCCCCATTGTGACATCACAATGCCATCCCCCCCATTGTGACATCACAATGCCGTTTTCCCCATTGTGACATCACAATGCCCTTTCCCCCATTGTGACATCACAATGCAGTTTTCCCCATTGTGACATCACAATGCCCTTTCCCCCATTGTGACATCACAATGCCGTTTTCCCCATTGTGACATCACAATGCCCTTTCCCCCATTGTGACATCACAATGCCGTTTTCCCCATTGTGACATCACAATGCCCTTTCCCCCATTGTGACATCACAATGCCATTCCCCCCATTGTGACATCACAATGCCCTTTCCCCCATTGTGACATCACAATGCCATTTCCCCCATTGTGACATCACAATGCCGTTTCCCCCATTGTGACATCACAATGCCATTTCCCCCATTGTGACATCACAATGCCGTTTCCCCCATTGTGACATCACAATGCCATTTCCCCCATTGTGACATCACAATGCCGTTTCCCCCATTGTGACATCACAATGCAGTTTACCCCATTGTGACATCACAATGCCCTTTCCCCCATTGTGACATCACAATGCCGTTTTCCCTATTGTGACATCACAATGCCATTTCCTCCATTGTGACATCACAATGCCGTTTTCCCTATTGTGACATCACAATGCCATTTCCTCCATTGTGACATCACAATGCCCTTTCCACATTGTGATATCACAATGCCGTTTCCCCCATTGTGACATCACAATGCTGTTTTTCCCATTGTGACATCACAATTCCATTTCCCCCATTGTGACATTACAATGCCGTTTTCCCCATTGTGACATCACAATGCCCTTTCCCCCATTGTGACATCACAATGCCGTTTTCCCCATTGTGACATCGCAATGCCCTTTCCCCCATTGTGACATCACAATGCCGTTTTCCCTATTGTGACATCACAATGCTCTTTCCCCATTGTGACATCACAATGCCATTTCACCCATTGTGACATCACAATGCCATTTTCCCCATTGTGACATCACAATGCCATTTCCCCCATTGTGATATCACAATGCCATTTCCCCCATTGTGACATCACAATGCCATTTCCCCCATTGTGACATCACAATGCCGTGTTCTGCATTGTGACATCACAATGCCCTTTCCCCCATTCTGACATCACAATGCCGTGTTCTGCATTGTGACATCACAATGCCCTTTCCCCCATTCTGACATCACAATGCCCTTTCCCCCATTGTGACATCACAATGCCATTTCCCCCATTGTGACATCACAATGCCGTTTTCCCTATTGTGACATCACAATGCCGTTTTCCCTATTGTGACATCAAAATGCCCTTTCCCCCATTGTGACATCACAATGCCATTTCCCCCATTGTGACATCACAATGCCATTTCCCCCATTGTGACATCACAATGCCATTTCCCCCATTGTGACATCACAATGCAGTTTACCCCATTGTGACATCACAATGCCCTTTTCCCCATTGTGACATCACAATGCCGTTTTCCCTATTGTGACATCACAATGCCATTTCATCCATTGTGACATCACAATGCCCTTTCGACATTGTGACATCACAGTGCCATTTCCCCCATTGTGACATCACAATGCAGTTTACCCCATTGTGACATCACAATGCCCTTTCCCCCATTGTGACATCACAATGCCGTTTTCCCTATTGTGACATCACAATGCCCTTTCCTTTATTGTGACATCACAATGCCCTTTCCACATTGTGACATCACAATGCCCTTTCCACATTGTGACATCACAATGCCTTTTCCCCCATTGTGACATCACAATGCCCTTTCCCCCATTGTGACATCACAATGCCCTTTCCCCCATTGTGACATCACAATGCCGTTTTCCCCATTGGGACATCACAATGCCGTTTCCCCCATTGTGACATCACAATGCCCTTTCCACCATTGTGACATCACAATGCAGTTTTCCCCATTGTGACATCACACCATTTCCCCCATTGTGACATCACAATGCCATTTCCCCCATTGTGACATCACAATGCCATTTCCCCCATTGTGACATCACAATGCCGTTTTCTGCATTGTGACATCACAATGCCGTTTTCTGCATTGTGACATCACAATTCCATTTCCCCCATTGTGACATCACAATGCAGTTTTCCCCATTGTGACATCGCAATGCCCTTTTCCCCATTGTGACATCACAATGCAGTTTTCCCCATTGTGACATCGCAATGCCCTTTCCCCCATTGTGACATCACAATGCAGTTTACCCCATTGTGACATCACAATGCCCTTTCCACCATTGTGACATCACAATGCCGTTTTCCCCATTGGGACTTCACAATGCTGTTTCCCCCATTGTGACATCACAATCCCATTTCCACCATTGTGACATCACAATGCCGTTTTCTGCATTGTGACATCACAATGCCCTTTCCCCCATTGTGACATCACAATGCCGTTTTCCCCATTGTGACATCACAATGCCCTTTCCCCCATTGTGACATCACAATGCCATTCCCCCCATTGTGACATCACAATGCCGTTTTCCCTATTGTGACATCACAATGCCCTTTCCACCATTGTGACATCACAATGCCATTTCCCCCTTTGTGACATCACAATGATGTTTCCCCCATTGGGACATCACAATGCAGTTCACCCCATTGTGACATCACAATGCCCTTTCCCCCATTGTGACATCACAATGCCGTTTCCCTATTGTGACATCACAATGCCATTTCCTCCATTGTGACATCAATATGCTCTTTCCCCATTGTGACATCACAATGCCATTTCCCCCATTGTGACATCACAATGCCATTTCCCCCATTGTGACATCACAATGCAGTTAACCACATTGTGACATCACAATGCCCTTTCCCCCATTGTGACATCACAATGCCGTTTTCCCTACTGTGACATCACAATGCCCTTCCCCCATTGTGACATCACAATGCCATTTCCCCCATTGTGACATCACAATGCCGTTTCCCCCATTGTGACATCACAATGCATTTTACCCCATTGTGACATCACAATGCCCTTTCCCCCATTGTGACATCACAATGCCGTTTTCCCCATTGTGACATCACAATGCCCTTTCCCCCATTGTGACATCACAATGCTGTTTTCCGTATTGTGACATCACAATGCCCTTTTGCCCTTTCCCCCATTGTGACATCACAATGCAGTTTACCCCATTGTGACATCACAATGCCCTTTCCCCCATTGTGACATCACAATGCCATTTCCCCCATTGTGACATCACAATGCCGTTTCCCCCATTGTGACATCACAATGCTATTTCCCCCATTGTGACATCACAATGCCATTTCCCCCATTGTGACATCACAATGCCATTTCCCCCATTGTGACATCACAATGCCGTTTCCCCCATTGTGACATCACAATGCAGTTTACCCCATTGTGACATCACAATGCCCTTTCCCCCATTGTGACATCACAATGCCGTTTTCCCTATTGTGACATCACAATGCCATTTCCTCCATTGTGACATCACAATGCCCTTTCCCCATTGTGATATCACAATGCCGTTTCCCCCATTGTGACATCACAATGCTGTTTTTCCCATTGTGACATCACAATTCCATTTCCCCCATTGTGACATTACAATGCCGTTTTCCCCATTGTGACATCACAATGCCCTTTCCCCCATTGTGACATCACAATGCCGTTTTCCACATTGTGACATCACAATGCCCTTTCCCCCATTGTGACATCACAATGCCATTTCCCCCATTGTGACATTACAATGCCGTTTTCCCTATTGTGACATCACAATGCTCTTTCCCCCATTGTGACATCACAATGCCATTTCACCCATTGTGACATCACAATGCCATTTCCCCCATTGTGGCATCACAATGCCATTTCCCCCATTGTGACATCACAATGCCATTTCCCCCATTGTGATATCACAATGCCATTTCCCCCATTGTGACATCACAATGCCATTTCCCCCATTGTGACATCACAATGCCGTTTTCTGCATTGTGACATCACAATGCCCTTTCCCCATTGTGACACCACAATGCCATTTCCCCCATTGTGACATCACAATGCCATTTCCCCCATTGTGACATCACAATGCTGTTTTCCCTATTGTGACATCACAATGCCATTTCCCACATTGTGACATCACAATGCCTTTTCCCCCATTGTGACATCACAATGCTGTTTTCCCTATTGTGACATCACAATGCCATTTCCCACATTGTGACATCACAATGCCTTTTCCCCCATTGTGACATCACAATGCAGTTTTCCCCATTGTGACATCACAATGCCGTTTTCCCCATTGTGACATCACAATGCCCTTTCCCCCATTGTGACATCACAATGCAGTTTACCCCATTGTGACATCACAATGCCCTTTCCCCCATTGTGACATCACAATGCCGTTTTCCCTATTGTGACATCACAATGCCATTTCCTCCATTGTGACATCACAATGCCCTTTCCCCATTGTGACATCACAATGCCATTTCCACCATTGTGACATCACAATGCCATTCCCCCATTGTGACATCACAATGCAGTTTACCCCATTGTGACATCACAATGCCCTTTCCCCCATTGTGACATCACAATGCCGTTTTCCCTATTGTGACATCACAATGCCATTTCCTCCATTGTGACATTACAATGCCCATTTCCCATTGTGACATCACAATGCCATTTCTCACATTGTGACATCACAATGCCATTTCCCGCATTGTGACGTCACAATGCAGTTTTCCCCATTGTGACATCACAATGCCCTTTCCACCATTGTGGCATCACAATGCAGTTTTCCGCATTGTGACATCACAATGCCCTTTCCCCCATTGTGACATCACAATGCACTTTCCCCCATTGTGACATCACAATGCCGTTTTCTGCATTGTGACATCACAATGCCCTCTCCCCCATTGTGACATCACAATGCAGTTTTCCCCATTGTGACATCACAATGCGCTTTCCCCCATTGTGACATCACAATGCACTTTCCCCCATTGTGACATCACAATGCCCTTTCCCCCATTGTGACATCACAATGCCCTTTCCCCCATTGTGACATCACAATGCCCTCTCCCCCATTGTGACATCACAATGCAGTTTTCCCCATTGTGACATCACAATGCGCTTTCCCCCATTGTGACATCACAATGCACTTTCCCCCATTGTGACATCACAATGCCCTTTCCCCCATTGTGACATCACAATGTCCTTTCCCCCATTGTGACATCACAATGCCATTTCCCCCATTGTGATATCACAATGCCGTTTCCCCCATTGTGACATCACAATGCAGTTTACCCCATTGTGACATCACAATGCCCTTTCCCCCATTGTGACATCACAATGCCGTTTTCCCCATTGTGACATCACAATGCCGTTTTCCCCATTGTGACATCACAATGCCGTTTTCCCCATTGTGACATCACAATGCCCTTTCCCCCATTGTGACATCACAATGCGCTTTCCCCCATTGTGACATCACAATGCACTTTCCCCCATTGTGACATCACAATGCCCTTTCCCCCATTGTGACATCACAATGCGCTTTCCCCCATTGTGACATCACAATGCACTTTCCCCCATTGTGACATCACAATGCCCTTTCCCCCATTGTGACATCACAATGCCATTCCCCCCATTGTGACATCACAATGCCCTTTCCCCATTGTGACATCACAATGCCCTTTCCCCCATTGTGACATCACAATGCCATTTCCCACATTGTGACATCACAATGCCTTTTCCCCATTGTGACATCACAATGCAGTTTACCCCATTGTGACATCACAATGCCCTTTCAACCATTATGACATCACAATGCCGTTTTCCCCATTGGGACATCACAATGCCGTTTCCCCCATTGTGACATCACAATGCAGTTTTCCCCATTGTGACATCACAATGCGCTTTCCCCGATTGTGACATCACAATGCCCTTTCCCCCATTGTGACATCACAATGCCATTTCCCCCATTGTGACATCACAATGCCGTTTCCCCCATTGTGACATCACAATGCCGTTTCCCCCATTGTGACGTCACAATGCCGTTTCCCCCATTGTGACATCACAATGCCATTTCCCCCATTGTGACATCACAATGCAGTTTTCCCCATTGTGACATCACAATGCCCTTTCCCCCATTGTGACATCACAATGCCGTTTTCTGCATTGTGACATAACAATGCCCTCTCCCCCATTGTGACATCACAATGCAGTTTTCCCCATTGTGACATCACAATGCGCTTTCCCCCATTGTGACATCACAATGCCCTTTCCCCCATTGTGACATCACAATGCCCTTTCCCCCATTGTGACATCACAATGCCCTTTTCCCCATTGTGACATCACAATGCCATTTCCCCCAGTGTGACATCACAATGCCATTTCCCCCATTGTGACATCACAATGCCGTTTTCCCTATTGTGACATCACAATGCCCTTTCCCCCATTGTGACATCACAATGCCATTTCCCCCATTGTGACATCACAATGCCGTTTCCCCCATTGTGACATCACAATGCAGTTTACCCCATTCTGACATCACAATGCCCTTTCCCCCATTCTGACATCACAATGCCCTTTCCCCCATTGTGACATCACAATGCAGTTTACCCCATTGTGACATCACAATGCCGTTTTCCCTATTGTGACATCACAATGCCCTTTCCCCCATTGTGACATCACAATGCCATTTCCCCCATTGTGACATCACAATGCCATTTCCCCCATTGTGACATCACAATGCAGTTTACCCCATTGTGACATCACAATGCCCTTTTCCCCATTGTGACATCACAATGCCATTTTCCCTATTGTGACATCACAATGCCATTTCATCCATTGTGACATCACAATGCCCTTTCCCCCATTGTGACATCACAATGCAGTTTACCCCATTGTGACATCACAATGCCCTTTCCCCCATTGTGACATCACAATCCCATTTCCCCCATTGTGACATCACAATGCCCTTTCCCCCATTGTGACATCACAATGCAGTTTTCCCCATTGTGACATCACAATGCCCTTTCCCCCATTGTGACATCACAATGCCGTTTTCCCCATTGTGACATCACAATGCCCTTTCCCCCATTGTGACATCACAATGCCATTCCCCCCATTGTGACATCACAATGCCGTTTTCCCCATTGTGACATCACAATGCCCTTTCCCCCATTGTGACATCACAATGCCCTTTCCCCCATTGTGACATCACAATGCCGTTTTCCCCATTGTGACATCACAATGCCCTTTCCCCCATTGTGACATCACAATGCCATTCCCCCCATTGTGACATCACAATGCCCTTTCCCCCATTGTGACATTACAATGCCATTTCCCCCATTGTGACATCACAATGCCGTTTCCCCCATTGTGACATCACAATGCCATTTCCCCCATTGTGACATCACAATGCCGTTTCCCCCATTGTGACATCACAATGCCATTTCCCCCATTGTGACATCACAATGCCGTTTCCCCCATTGTGACATCACAATGCAGTTTACCCCATTGTGACATCACAATGCCCTTTCCCCCATTGTGACATCACAATGCCGTTTTCCCTATTGTGACATCACAATGCCATTTCCTCCATTGTGACATCACAATGCCGTTTTCCCTATTGTGACATCACAATGCCATTTCCTCCATTGTGACATCACAATGCCCTTTCCCCATTGTGATATCACAATGCCGTTTCCCCCATTGTGACATCACAATGCTGTTTTTCCCATTGTGACATCACAATTCCATTTCCCCCATTGTGACATTACAATGCCGTTTTCCCCATTGTGACATCACAATGCCCTTTCCCCCATTGTGACATCACAATGCCGTTTTCCCCATTGTGACATCGCAATGCCCTTTCCCCCATTGTGACATCACAATGCCGTTTTCCACATTGTGACATCACAATGCCCTTTCCCCCATTGAGACATCACAATGCCATTTCCCCCATTGTGACATTACAATGCCGTTTTCCCTATTGTGACATCACAATGCTCTTTCCCCATTGTGACATCACAATGCCATTTCACCCATTGTGACATCACAATGCCATTTCCCCCATTGTGACATCACAATGCCATTTCCCCCATTGTGATATCACAATGCCATTTCCCCCATTGTGACATCACAATGCCATTTCCCCCATTGTGACATCACAATGCCGTGTTCTGCATTGTGACATCACAATGCCCTTTCCCCCATTCTGACATCACAAAGCCGTGTTCTGCATTGTGACATCACAATGCCCTTTCCCCCATTCTGACATCACAATGCCCTTTCCCCCATTGTGACATCACAATGCCATTTCTCCCATTGTGACATCACAATGCCGTTTCCCCCATTGTGACATCACAATGCAGTTTACCCCATTGTGACATCACAATGCCCTTTCCCCCATTGTGACATCACAATGCCGTTTTCCCTATTGTGACATCACAATGCCATTTCCTCCATTGTGACATCACAATGCCGTTTTCCCTATTGTGACATCACAATGCCATTTCCTCCATTGTGACATCACAATGCCCTTTCCCCATTGTGATATCACAATGCCGTTTCCCCCATTGTGACATCACAATGCTGTTTTTCCCATTGTGACATCACAATTCCATTTCCCCCATTGTGACATTACAATGCCGTTTCCCCCATTGTGACATTACAATGCCGTTTCCCCCATTGTGACATCACAATGCCGTTTTCCCCATTGTGACATCGCAACTTTCCCCCATTGTGACATCACAATGCCGTTTTCCCCATTGTGACATCACAATGCCCTTTCCCCCATTGTGACATCACAATGCAGTTTTCCCCATTGTGACATCACAATGCCCTTTCCCCCATTGTGACCTCACAATGCCGTTTTCCCCATTGTGACATCACAATGCCCTTTCCCCCATTGTGACATCACAATGCCATTCCCCCCATTGTGACATCACAATGCCCTTTCCCCATTGTGACATCACAATGCAGTTTTCCCCATTGTGACATCACAATGCAGTTAACCACACTGTGACATCACAATGCCCTTTCCCCCATTGTGACATCACAATGCCGTTTCCCCCATTGTGACATCACAATGCAGTTTACCCCATTGTGACATCACAATGCCCTTTCCCCCATTGTGACATCACAATGCCGTTTTCCCGACTGTGACATCACAATGCCCTTTCCCCATTGTGACATCACAATGCCATTTCCCCCATTGTGACATCACAATGCCGTTTCCCCCATTGTGACATCAGAATGCAGTTTACCCCATTGTGACATCACAATGCCCTTTCCCCCATTGTGACATCACAATGCCGTTTTCCCCATTGTGACATCACAATGCCCTTTTCCCCATTGTGACATCACAATGCCATTTCCCCTAGTGTGACATCACAATGCCATTTCCCCCATTGTGACATCACAATGCCATTTCCCCCATTGTGACATCACAATGCAGTTTACCCCATTGTGATATCACAATGCCCTTCCCCCCATTGTGACATCACAATGCCGTTTTCCCCATTGGGACATCACAATGCCGTTTCCCCCATTGTGACATCACAATGTCCTTTCCCCCATTGTGACATCACAATGCCCTTTCCCCCATTGTGACATCACAATGCCATTTCCCCCATTGTGACATCACAATGCCGTTTCCCCCATTGTGACATCACAATGTCGTTTCCCCCCATTGTGACATCACAATGCCATTTCCCCCATTGTGACATCACAATGCCATTTCCCCCATTGTGACATCACAATGCCATTTCCTCCATTGTGACATCACAATGCCCTTTCCCCATTGTGACATCACAATGCCATTTCCCCCATTGTGACATCACAATGTCATTTCCCCCATTGTGACATCACAATGCAGTTAACCACATTGTGACATCACAATGCCCTTTCCCCCATTGTGACATCACAATGCTGTTTTCCCTATTGTGACATCACAATGCCATTTCCCACATTGTGACATCACAATGCCTTTTCCCCCATTGTGACATCACAATGCAGTTTTCCCCATTGTGACATAACAATGCCCTTTCCCCCATTGTGACATCACAATGCTGTTTTCCGTATTGTGACATCACAATGCCCTTTCCCCCATTGTGACATCACAATGCAGTTTACCCCATTGTGACATCACAATGCCCTTTCCCCCATTGTGACATCACAATGCCATTTCCCCCATTGTGACATCACAATGCCGTTTCCCCCATTGTGACATCACAATGCTATTTCTCCCATTGTGACATCACAATGCCATTTCCCCCATTGTGACATCACAATGCCATTTCCCCCATTGTGACATCACAATGCAGTTTCCCCCATTGTGACATCACAATACAGTTTACCACATTGTGACATCACAATGCCCTTTCCCCCATTGTGACATCACAATGCCGTTTTCCCTATTGTGACATCACAATGCCATTTCCTCCATTGTGACATCACAATGCCCTTTCCCCATTGTGATATCACAATGCCGTTTCCCCCATTGTGACATCACAATGCTGTTTTTCCCATTGTGACATCACAATTCCATTTCCCCCATTGTGACATCACAATGCAGTTTACCCCATTGTGACATCACAATGCCCTTTCCCCCATTGTGACATCACAATGCCGTTTCCCCCATTGTGACATCACAATGCTGTTTTTCCCATTGTGACATCACAATTCCATTTCCCCCATTGTGACATTACAATGCCGTTTTCCCCATTGTGACATCGCAATGCCCTTTTCCCCATTGTGACATCACAATGCAGTTTTCCCCATTGTGACATCGCAATGCCCTTTCCCCCATTGTGACATCACAATGCAGTTTTACCCCATTGTGACATCACAATGCCCTTTCCACCATTGTGACATCACAATGCGGTTTTCCCCATTGGGACTTCACAATGCTGTTTCCCCCATTGTGACATCACAATCCCATTTCCACCATTGTGACATCACAATGCCGTTTTCTGCATTGTGACATCACAATGCCCTTTCCCCCATTGTGACATCACAATGCCGTTTTCCCCCATTGTGACATCACAATGGCCCTTTCCCCCATTGTGACATCACAATGCCATTCCCCCCATTGTGACATCACAATGCCGTTTTCCCTATTGTGACATCACAATGCCCTTTCCACCATTGTGACATCACAATGCCATTTCCCCCTTTGTGACATCACAATGATGTTTCCCCCATTGGGACATCACAATGCAGTTCACCCCATTGTGACATCACAATGCCCTTTCCCCCATTGTGACATCACAATGCCGTTTCCCTATTGTGACATCACAATGCCATTTCCTCCATTGTGACATCAATATGCTCTTTCCCCATTGTGACATCACAATGCCATTTCCCCCATTGTGACATCACAATGCCATTTCCCCCATTGTGACATCACAATGCAGTTAACCACATTGTGACATCACAATGCCCTTTCCCCCATTGTGACATCACAATGCCGTTTTCCCTACTGTGACATCACAATGCCCTTCCCCCATTGTGACATCACAATGCCATTTCCCCCATTGTGACATCACAATGCCGTTTCCCCCATTGTGACATCACAATGCATTTTACCCCATTGTGACATCACAATGCCCTTTCCCCCATTGTGACATCACAATGCTGTTTTCCGTATTGTGACATCACAATGCCCTTTTGCCCTTTCCCCCATTGTGACATCACAATGCAGTTTACCCCATTGTGACATCACAATGCCCTTTCCCCCATTGTGACATCACAATGCCCTTTCCCCCATTGTGACATCACAATGCCATTTCCCCCATTGTGACATCACAATGCCGTTTCCCCCATTGTGACATCACAATGTCGTTTCCCCCATTGTGACATCACAATGCCATTTCCCCCATTGTGACATCACAATGCCATTTCCCCCATTGTGACATCACAATGCCATTTCCTCCATTGTGACATCACAATGCCCTTTCCCCATTGTGACATCACAATGCCATTTCCCCCATTGTGACATCACAATGTCATTTCCCCCATTGTGACATCACAATGCAGTTAACCACATTGTGACATCACAATGCCCTTTCCCCCATTGTGACATCACAATGCTGTTTTCCCTATTGTGACATCACAATGCCATTTCCCACATTGTGACATCACAATGCCTTTTCCCCCATTGTGACATCACAATGCAGTTTTCCCCATTGTGACATAACAATGCCCTTTCCCCCATTGTGACATCACAATGCTGTTTTCCGTATTGTGACATCACAATGCCCTTTCCCCCATTGTGACATCACAATGCAGTTTACCCCATTGTGACATCACAATGCCCTTTCCCCCATTGTGACATCACAATGCCATTTCCCCCATTGTGACATCACAATGCCGTTTCCCCCATTGTGACATCACAATGCTATTTCTCCCATTGTGACATCACAATGCCATTTCCCCCATTGTGACATCACAATGCCATTTCCCCCATTGTGACATCACAATGCAGTTTCCCCCATTGTGACATCACAATGCAGTTTACCCCATTGTGACATCACAATGCCCTTTCCCCCATTGTGACATCACAATGCCGTTTTCCCTATTGTGACATCACAATGCCATTTCCTCCATTGTGACATCACAATGCCCTTTCCCCATTGTGATATCACAATGCCGTTTCCCCCATTGTGACATCACAATGCTGTTTTTCCCATTGTGACATCACAATTCCATTTCCCCCATTGTGACATCACAATGCAGTTTACCCCATTGTGACATCACAATGCCCTTTCCCCCATTGTGACATCACAATGCCGTTTCCCCCATTGTGACATCACAATGCTGTTTTTCCCATTGTGACATCACAATTCCATTTCCCCCATTGTGACATTACAATGCCGTTTTCCCCATTGTGACATCGCAATGCCCTTTTCCCCATTGTGACATCACAATGCAGTTTTCCCCATTGTGACATCGCAATGCCCTTTCCCCCATTGTGACATCACAATGCAGTTTACCCCATTGTGACATCACAATGCCCTTTCCACCATTGTGACATCACAATGCGGTTTTCCCCATTGGGACTTCACAATGCTGTTTCCCCCATTGTGACATCACAATCCCATTTCCACCATTGTGACATCACAATGCCGTTTTCTGCATTGTGACATCACAATGCCCTTTCCCCCATTGTGACATCACAATGCCGTTTTCCCCATTGTGACATCACAATGCCCTTTCCCCCATTGTGACATCACAATGCCATTCCCCCCATTGTGACATCACAATGCCGTTTTCCCTATTGTGACATCACAATGCCCTTTCCACCATTGTGACATCACAATGCCATTTCCCCCTTTGTGACATCACAATGATGTTTCCCCCATTGGGACATCACAATGCAGTTCACCCCATTGTGACATCACAATGCCCTTTCCCCCATTGTGACATCACAATGCCGTTTCCCTATTGTGACATCACAATGCCATTTCCTCCATTGTGACATCAATATGCTCTTTCCCCATTGTGACATCACAATGCCATTTCCCCCATTGTGACATCACAATGCCATTTCCCCCATTGTGACATCACAATGCAGTTAACCACATTGTGACATCACAATGCCCTTTCCCCCATTGTGACATCACAATGCCGTTTTCCCTACTGTGACATCACAATGCCCTTCCCCCATTGTGACATCACAATGCCATTTCCCCCATTGTGACATCACAATGCCGTTTCCCCCATTGTGACATCACAATGCATTTTACCCCATTGTGACATCACAATGCCCTTTCCCCCATTGTGACATCACAATGCTGTTTTCCGTATTGTGACATCACAATGCCCTTTTGCCCTTTCCCCCATTGTGACATCACAATGCAGTTTACCCCATTGTGACATCACAATGCCCTTTCCCCCATTGTGACATCACAATGCCATTTCCCCCATTGTGACATCACAATGCCGTTTCTCCCATTGTGACATCACAATGCTATTTCCCCCATTGTGACATCACAATGCCATTTCCCCCATTGTGACATCACAATGCCATTTCCCCCATTGTGACATCACAATGCCGTTTCCCCCATTGTGACATCACAATGCAGTTTACCCCATTGTGACATCACAATGCCCTTTCCCCCATTGTGACATCACAATGCCGTTTTCCCTATTGTGACATCACAATGCCATTTCCTCCATTGTGACATCACAATGCCCTTTCCCCATTGTGATATCACAATGCCGTTTCCCCCATTGTGACATCACAATGCCGTTTTCCCCATTGTGACATCACAATGCCCTTTCCCCCATTGTGACATCACAATGCCGTTTTCCACATTGTGACATCACAATGCCCTTTCCCCCATTGTGACATCACAATGCCATTTCCCCCATTGTGACATTACAATGCCGTTTTCCCTATTGTGACATCACAATGCTCTTTCCCCCATTGTGACATCACAATGCCATTTCACCCATTGTGACATCACAATGCCATTTCCCCCATTGTGGCATCACAATGCCATTTCCCCCATTGTGACATCACAATGCCATTTCCCCCATTGTGATATCACAATGCCATTTCCCCCATTGTGACATCACAATGCCATTTCCCCCATTGTGACATCACAATGCCGTTTTCTGCATTGTGACATCACAATGCCCTTTCCCCATTGTGACACCACAATGCCATTTCCCCCATTGTGACATCACAATGCCATTTCCCCCATTGTGACATCACAATGCTGTTTTCCCTATTGTGACATCACAATGCCATTTCCCACATTGTGACATCACAATGCCTTTTCCCCCATTGTGACATCACAATGCTGTTTTCCCTATTGTGACATCACAATGCCATTTCCCACATTGTGACATCACAATGCCTTTTCCCCCATTGTGACATCACAATGCAGTTTTCCCCATTGTGACATCACAATGCCGTTTTCCCCATTGTGACATCACAATGCCCTTTCCCCCATTGTGACATCACAATGCAGTTTACCCCATTGTGACATCACAATGCCCTTTCCCCCATTGTGACATCACAATGCCGTTTTCCCTATTGTGACATCACAATGCCATTTCCTCCATTGTGACATCACAATGCCCTTTCCCCATTGTGACATCACAATGCCATTTCCACCATTGTGACATCACAATGCCATTCCCCCATTGTGACATCACAATGCAGTTTACCCCATTGTGACATCACAATGCCCTTTCCCCCATTGTGACATCACAATGCCGTTTTCCCTATTGTGACATCACAATGCCATTTCCTCCATTGTGACATTACAATGCCCATTTCCCATTGTGACATCACAATGCCATTTCTCACATTGTGACATCACAATGCCATTTCCCGCATTGTGACGTCACAATGCAGTTTTCCCCATTGTGACATCACAATGCCCTTTCCACCATTGTGGCATCACAATGCAGTTTTCCGCATTGTGACATCACAATGCCCTTTCCCCCATTGTGACATCACAATGCACTTTCCCCCATTGTGACATCACAATGCCGTTTTCTGCATTGTGACATCACAATGCCCTCTCCCCCATTGTGACATCACAATGCAGTTTTCCCCATTGTGACATCACAATGCGCTTTCCCCCATTGTGACATCACAATGCACTTTCCCCCATTGTGACATCACAATGCCCTTTCCCCCATTGTGACATCACAATGCCCTTTCCCCCATTGTGACATCACAATGCCCTCTCCCCCATTGTGACATCACAATGCAGTTTTCCCCATTGTGACATCACAATGCGCTTTCCCCCATTGTGACATCACAATGCACTTTCCCCCATTGTGACATCACAATGCCCTTTCCCCCATTGTGACATCACAATGTCCTTTCCCCCATTGTGACATCACAATGCCATTTCCCCCATTGTGATATCACAATGCCGTTTCCCCCATTGTGACATCACAATGCAGTTTACCCCATTGTGACATCACAATGCCCTTTCCCCCATTGTGACATCACAATGCCGTTTTCCCCATTGTGACATCACAATGCCGTTTTCCCCATTGTGACATCACAATGCCGTTTTCCCCATTGTGACATCACAATGCCCTTTCCCCCATTGTGACATCACAATGCGCTTTCCCCCATTGTGACATCACAATGCACTTTCCCCCATTGTGACATCACAATGCCCTTTCCCCCATTGTGACATCACAATGCGCTTTCCCCCATTGTGACATCACAATGCACTTTCCCCCATTGTGACATCACAATGCCCTTTCCCCCATTGTGACATCACAATGCCATTCCCCCCATTGTGACATCACAATGCCCTTTCCCCATTGTGACATCACAATGCCCTTTCCCCCATTGTGACATCACAATGCCATTTCCCACATTGTGACATCACAATGCCTTTTCCCCATTGTGACATCACAATGCAGTTTACCCCATTGTGACATCACAATGCCCTTTCAACCATTATGACATCACAATGCCGTTTTCCCCATTGGGACATCACAATGCCGTTTCCCCCATTGTGACATCACAATGCAGTTTTCCCCATTGTGACATCACAATGCGCTTTCCCCGATTGTGACATCACAATGCCCTTTCCCCCATTGTGACATCACAATGCCATTTCCCCCATTGTGACATCACAATGCCGTTTCCCCCATTGTGACATCACAATGCCGTTTCCCCCATTGTGACATCACAATGCCGTTTCCCCCATTGTGACATCACAATGCCATTTCCCCCATTGTGACATCACAATGCAGTTTTCCCCATTGTGACATCACAATGCCCTTTCCCCCATTGTGACATCACAATGCCGTTTTCTGCATTGTGACATAACAATGCCCTCTCCCCCATTGTGACATCACAATGCAGTTTTCCCCATTGTGACATCACAATGCGCTTTCGCCCATTGTGACATCACAATGCCCTTTCCCCCATTGTGACATCACAATGCCCTTTCCCCCATTGTGACATCACAATGCCCTTTTCCCCATTGTGACATCACAATGCCATTTCCCCCAGTGTGACATCACAATGCCATTTCCCCCATTGTGACATCACAATGCCGTTTTCCCTATTGTGACATCACAATGCCCTTTCCCCCATTGTGACATCACAATGCCATTTCCCCCATTGTGACATCACAATGCCGTTTCCCCCATTGTGACATCACAATGCAGTTTACCCCATTCTGACATCACAATGCCCTTTCCCCCATTCTGACATCACAATGCCCTTTCCCCCATTGTGACATCACAATGCAGTTTACCCCATTGTGACATCACAATGCCGTTTTCCCTATTGTGACATCACAATGCCCTTTCCCCCATTGTGACATCACAATGCCATTTCCCCCCTTGTGACATCACAATGCCATTTCCCCCATTGTGACATCACAATGCAGTTTACCCCATTGTGACATCACAATGCCCTTTTCCCCATTGTGACATCACAATGCCATTTTCCCTATTGTGACATCACAATGCCATTTCATCCATTGTGACATCACAATGCCCTTTCCCCCATTGTGACATCACAATGCAGTTTACCCCATTGTGACATCACAATGCCCTTTCCCCCATTGTGACATCACAATCCCATTTCCCCCATTGTGACATCACAATGCCCTTTCCCCCATTGTGACATCACAATGCAGTTTTCCCCATTGTGACATCACAATGCCCTTTCCCCCATTGTGACATCACAATGCCGTTTTCCCCATTGTGACATCACAATGCCCTTTCCCCCATTGTGACATCACAATGCCATTCCCCCCATTGTGACATCACAATGCCGTTTTCCCCATTGTGACATCACAATGCCCTTTCCCCCATTGTGACATCACAATGCCCTTTCCCCCATTGTGACATCACAATGCCGTTTTCCCCATTGTGACATCACAATGCCCTTTCCCCCATTGTGACATCACAATGCCATTCCCCCCATTGTGACATCACAATGCCCTTTCCCCCATTGTGACATTACAATGCCATTTCCCCCATTGTGACATCACAATGCCGTTTCCCCCATTGTGACATCACAATGCCATTTCCCCCATTGTGACATCACAATGCCGTTTCCCCCATTGTGACATCACAATGCCATTTCCCCCATTGTGACATCACAATGCCGTTTCCCCCATTGTGACATCACAATGCAGTTTACCCCATTGTGACATCACAATGCCCTTTCCCCCATTGTGACATCACAATGCCGTTTTCCCTATTGTGACATCACAATGCCATTTCCTCCATTGTGACATCACAATGCCGTTTTCCCTATTGTGACATCACAATGCCATTTCCTCCATTGTGACATCACAATGCCCTTTCCCCATTGTGATATCACAATGCCGTTTCCCCCATTGTGACATCACAATGCTGTTTTTCCCATTGTGACATCACAATTCCATTTCCCCCATTGTGACATTACAATGCCGTTTTCCCCATTGTGACATCACAATGCCCTTTCCCCCATTGTGACATCACAATGCCGTTTTCCCCATTGTGACATCGCAATGCCCTTTCCCCCATTGTGACATCACAATGCCGTTTTCCACATTGTGACATCACAATGCCCTTTCCCCCATTGAGACATCACAATGCCATTTCCCCCATTGTGACATTACAATGCCGTTTTCCCTATTGTGACATCACAATGCTCTTTCCCCATTGTGACATCACAATGCCATTTCACCCATTGTGACATCACAATGCCATTTCCCCCATTGTGACATCACAATGCCATTTCCCCCATTGTGATATCACAATGCCATTTCCCCCATTGTGACATCACAATGCCATTTCCCCCATTGTGACATCACAATGCCGTGTTCTGCATTGTGACATCACAATGCCCTTTCCCCCATTCTGACATCACAAAGCCGTGTTCTGCATTGTGACATCACAATGCCCTTTCCCCCATTCTGACATCACAATGCCCTTTCCCCCATTGTGACATCACAATGCCATTTCTCCCATTGTGACATCACAATGCCGTTTCCCCCATTGTGACATCACAATGCAGTTTACCCCATTGTGACATCACAATGCCCTTTCCCCCATTGTGACATCACAATGCCGTTTTCCCTATTGTGACATCACAATGCCATTTCCTCCATTGTGACATCACAATGCCGTTTTCCCTATTGTGACATCACAATGCCATTTCCTCCATTGTGACATCACAATGCCCTTTCCCCATTGTGATATCACAATGCCGTCTCCCCCATTGTGACATCACAATGCTGTTTTTCCCATTGTGACATCACAATTCCATTTCCCCCATTGTGACATTACAATGCCGTTTCCCCCATTGTGACATTACAATGCCGTTTCCCCCATTGTGACATCACAATGCCGTTTTCCCCATTGTGACATCGCAATGCCCTTTCCCCCATTGTGACATCACAATGCCGTTTTCCCCATTGTGACATCACAATGCCCTTTCCCCCATTGTGACATCACAATGCAGTTTTCCCCATTGTGACATCACAATGCCCTTTCCCCCATTGTGACCTCACAATGCCGTTTTCCCCATTGTGACATCACAATGCCCTTTCCCCCATTGTGACATCACAATGCCATTCCCCCCATTGTGACATCACAATGCCCTTTCCCCATTGTGACATCACAATGCAGTTTTCCCCATTGTGACATCACAATGCAGTTAACCACACTGTGACATCACAATGCCCTTTCCCCCATTGTGACATCACAATGCCGTTTCCCCCATTGTGACATCACAATGCAGTTTACCCCATTGTGACATCACAATGCCCTTTCCCCCATTGTGACATCACAATGCCGTTTTCCCGACTGTGACATCACAATGCCCTTTCCCCATTGTGACATCACAATGCCATTTCCCCCATTGTGACATCACAATGCCGTTTCCCCCATTGTGACATCAGAATGCAGTTTACCCCATTGTGACATCACAATGCCCTTTCCCCCATTGTGACATCACAATGCCGTTTTCCCCATTGTGACATCACAATGCCCTTTTCCCCATTGTGACATCACAATGCCATTTCCCCCAGTGTGACATCACAATGCCATTTCCCCCATTGTGACATCACAATGCCATTTCCCCCATTGTGACATCACAATGCAGTTTACCCCATTGTGATATCACAATGCCCTTTCCCCCATTGTGACATCACAATGCCGTTTTCCCCATTGGGACATCACAATGCCGTTTCCCCCATTGTGACATCACAATGTCCTTTCCCCCATTGTGACATCACAATGCCCTTTCCCCCATTGTGACATCACAATGCCATTTCCCCCATTGTGACATCACAATGCTGTTTTCCCTATTGTGACATCACAATGCCCTTTCCCCCATTGTGACATCACAATGCAGTTTACCCCATTGTGACATCACAATGCCCTTTCCCCCATTGTGACATCACAATGCCATTTCCCCCATTGTGACATCACAATGCCGTTTCCCCCATTGTGACATCACAATGCTATTTCCCCCATTGTGACATCACAATGCCATTTCCCCCATTGTGACATCACAATGCCATTTCCCCCATTGTGACATCACAATGCAGTTTCCCCCATTGTGACATCACAATGCAGTTTACCCCATTGTGACATCACAATGCCCTTTCCCCCATTGTGACATCACAATGCCGTTTTCCCTATTGTGACATCACAATGCCATTTCCTCCATTGTGACATCACAATGCCCTTTCCCCATTGTGATATCACAATGCCGTTTCCCCCATTGTGACATCACAATGCTGTTTTTCCCATTGTGACATCACAATTCCATTTCCCCCATTGTGACATTACAATGCCGTTTTCCCCATTGTGACATCACAATGCCCTTTCCCCCATTGTGACATCACAATGCCGTTTTCCACATTGTGACATCACAATGCCCTTTCCCCCATTGTGACATCACAATGCCATTTCCCCCATTGTGACATTACAATGCCGTTTTCCCTATTGTGACATCACAATGCTCTTTCCCCCATTGTGACATCACAATGCCATTTCACCCATTGTGACATCACAATGCCATTTCCCCCATTGTGGCATCACAATGCCATTTCCCCCATTGTGACATCACAATGCCATTTCCCCCATTGTGATATCACAATGCCATTTCCCCCATTGTTACATCACAATGCCATTTCCCCCATTGTGACATCACAATGCCGTGTTCTGCATTGTGACATCACAATGCCCTTTCCCCCATTCTGACATCACAAAGCCGTGTTCTGCATTGTGACATCACAATGCCCTTTCCCCCATTCTGACATCACAATGCCCTTTCCCCCATTGTGACATCACAATGCCATTTCTCCCATTGTGACATCACAATGCCGTTTCCCCCATTGTGACATCACAATGCAGTTTACCCCATTGTGACATCACAATGCCCTTTCCCCCATTGTGACATCACAATGCCGTTTTCCCTATTGTGACATCACAATGCCATTTCCTCCATTGTGACATCACAATGCCGTTTTCCCTATTGTGACATCACAATGCCATTTCCTCCATTGTGACATCACAATGCCCTTTCCCCATTGTGATATCACAATGCCGTCTCCCCCATTGTGACATCACAATGCTGTTTTTCCCATTGTGACATCACAATTCCATTTCCCCCATTGTGACATTACAATGCCGTTTCCCCCATTGTGACATCACAATGCCGTTTTCCCCATTGTGACATCGCAATGCCCTTTCCCCCATTGTGACATCACAATGCCGTTTTCCCCATTGTGACATCACAATGCCCTTTCCCCCATTGTGACATCACAATGCAGTTTTCCCCATTGTGACATCACAATGCCCTTTCCCCCATTGTGACCTCACAATGCCGTTTTCCCCATTGTGACATCACAATGCCCTTTCCCCCATTGTGACATCACAATGCCATTCCCCCCATTGTGACATCACAATGCCCTTTCCCCATTGTGACATCACAATGCAGTTTTCCCCATTGTGACATCACAATGCAGTTAACCACACTGTGACATCACAATGCCCTTTCCCCCATTGTGACATCACAATGCAGTTTACCCCATTGTGACATCACAATGCCCTTTCCCCCATTGTGACATCACAATGCCGTTTTCCCGACTGTGACATCACAATGCCCTTTCCCCATTGTGACATCACAATGCCATTTCCCCCATTGTGACATCACAATGCCGTTTCCCCCATTGTGACATCAGAATGCAGTTTACCCCATTGTGACATCACAATGCCCTTTCCCCCATTGTGACATCACAATGCCGTTTTCCCCATTGTGACATCACAATGCCCTTTTCCCCATTGTGACATCACAATGCCATTTCCCCCAGTGTGACATCACAATGCCATTTCCCCCATTGTGACATCACAATGCCATTTCCCCCATTGTGACATCACAATGCAGTTTACCCCATTGTGATATCACAATGCCCTTTCCCCCATTGTGACATCACAATGCCGTTTTCCCCATTGGGACATCACAATGCCGTTTCCCCCATTGTGACATCACAATGTCCTTTCCCCCATTGTGACATCACAATGCCCTTTCCCCCATTGTGACATCACAATGCCATTTCCCCCATTGTGACATCACAATGCTGTTTTCCCTATTGTGACATCACAATGCCCTTTCCCCCATTGTGACATCACAATGCAGTTTACCCCATTGTGACATCACAATGCCCTTTCCCCCATTGTGACATCACAATGCCATTTCCCCCATTGTGACATCACAATGCCGTTTCCCCCATTGTGACATCACAATGCTATTTCCCCCATTGTGACATCACAATGCCATTTCCCCCATTGTGACATCACAATGCCATTTCCCCCATTGTGACATCACAATGCAGTTTCCCCCATTGTGACATCACAATGCAGTTTACCCCATTGTGACATCACAATGCCCTTTCCCCCATTGTGACATCACAATGCCGTTTTCCCTATTGTGACATCACAATGCCATTTCCTCCATTGTGACATCACAATGCCCTTTCCCCATTGTGATATCACAATGCCGTTTCCCCCATTGTGACATCACAATGCTGTTTTTCCCATTGTGACATCACAATTCCATTTCCCCCATTGTGACATTACAATGCCGTTTTCCCCATTGTGACATCACAATGCCCTTTCCCCCATTGTGACATCACAATGCCGTTTTCCACATTGTGACATCACAATGCCCTTTCCCCCATTGTGACATCACAATGCCATTTCCCCCATTGTGACATTACAATGCCGTTTTCCCTATTGTGACATCACAATGCTCTTTCCCCCATTGTGACATCACAATGCCATTTCACCCATTGTGACATCACAATGCCATTTCCCCCATTGTGGCATCACAATGCCATTTCCCCCATTGTGACATCACAATGCCATTTCCCCCATTGTGATATCACAATGCCATTTCCCCCATTGTTACATCACAATGCCATTTCCCCCATTGTGACATCACAATGCCGTTTTCTGCATTGTGACATCACAATGCCCTTTCCCCATTGTGACATCACAATGCCATTTCCCCCATTGTGACATCACAATGCCATTTCCCCCATTGTGACATCACAATGCAGTTAACCACATTGTGACATCACAATGCCCTTTCCCCCATTGTGACATCACAATGCTGTTTTCCCTATTGTGACATCACAATGCCATTTCCCACATTGTGACATCACAATGCCTTTTCCCCCATTGTGACATCACAATGCAGTTTTCCCCATTGTGACATCACAATGCCGTTTTCCCCATTGTGACATCACAATGCCCTTTCCCCCATTGTGACATCACAATGCAGTTTACCCCATTGTGACATCACAATGCCCTTTCCCCCATTGTGACATCACAATGCCGTTTTCCCTATTGTGACATCACAATGCCATTTCCTCCATTGTGACATCACAATGCCCTTTCCCCATTGTGACATCACAATGCCATTTCCACCATTGTGACATCACAATGCCATTCCCCCATTGTGACATCACAATGCAGTTTACCCCATTGTGACATCACAATGCCCTTTCCCCCATTGTGACATCACAATGCCGTTTTCCCTATTGTGACATCACAATGCCATTTCCTCCATTGTGACATTACAATGCCCATTTCCCATTGTGACATCACAATGCCATTTCTCACATTGTGACATCACAATGCCTTTTCCCCCATTTTGACGTCACAATGCAGTTTTCCCCATTGTGACATCACAATGCCCTTTCCACCATTGTGGCATCACAATGCAGTTTTCCGCATTGTGACATCACAATGCCCTTTCCCCCATTGTGACATCACAATGCACTTTCCCCCATTGTGACATCACAATGCCGTTTTCTGCATTGTGACATCACAATGCCCTCTCCCCCATTGTGACATCACAATGCAGTTTTCCCCATTGTGACATCACAATGCGCTTTCCCCCATTGTGACATCACAATGCGCTTTCCCCCATTGTGACATCACAATGCCCTTTCCCCCATTGTGACATCACAATGCCCTTTCCCCCATTGTGACATCACAATGCCATTTCCCCCATTGTGACATCACAATGCCGTTTCCCCCATTGTGACATCACAATGCAGTTTACCCCATTGTGACATCACAATGCCCTTTCCCCCATTGTGACATCACAATGCGCTTTCCCCCATTGTGACATCACAATGCACTTTCCCCCATTGTGACATCACAATGCCCTTTCCCCCATTGTGACATCACAATGCCCTTTCCCCCATTGTGACATCACAATGCCATTCCCCCCATTGTGACATCACAATGCCCTTTCCCCATTGTGACATCACAATGCCCTTTCCCCCATTGTGACATCACAATGCCATTTCCCACATTGTGACATCACAATGCCGTTTTCCCCATTGTGACATCACAATGCCCTTTCCCCCATTGTGACATCACAATGCAGTTTTCCCCATTGTGACATCACAATGCCCTTTCCCCCATTGTGACCTCACAATGCCGTTTTCCCCATTGTGACATCACAATGCCCTTTCCCCCATTGTGACATCACAATGCCATTCCCCCCATTGTGACATCACAATGCCCTTTCCCCATTGTGACATCACAATGCAGTTTTCCCCATTGTGACATCACAATGCAGTTAACCACACTGTGACATCACAATGCCCTTTCCCCCATTGTGACATCACAATGCCGTTTCCCCCATTGTGACATCACAATGCAGTTTACCCCATTGTGACATCACAATGCCCTTTCCCCCATTGTGACATCACAATGCCGTTTTCCCGACTGTGACATCACAATGCCCTTTCCCCATTGTGACATCACAATGCCATTTCCCCCATTGTGACATCACAATGCCGTTTCCCCCATTGTGACATCAGAATGCAGTTTACCCCATTGTGACATCACAATGCCCTTTCCCCCATTGTGACATCACAATGCCGTTTTCCCCATTGTGACATCACAATGCCCTTTTCCCCATTGTGACATCACAATGCCATTTCCCCCAGTGTGACATCACAATGCCATTTCCCCCATTGTGACATCACAATGCCATTTCCCCCATTGTGACATCACAATGCAGTTTACCCCATTGTGATATCACAATGCCCTTTCCCCCATTGTGACATCACAATGCCGTTTTCCCCATTGGGACATCACAATGCCGTTTCCCCCATTGTGACATCACAATGTCCTTTCCCCCATTGTGACATCACAATGCCCTTTCCCCCATTGTGACATCACAATGCCATTTCCCCCATTGTGACATCACAATGCTGTTTTCCCTATTGTGACATCACAATGCCCTTTCCCCCATTGTGACATCACAATGCAGTTTACCCCATTGTGACATCACAATGCCCTTTCCCCCATTGTGACATCACAATGCCATTTCCCCCATTGTGACATCACAATGCCGTTTCCCCCATTGTGACATCACAATGCTATTTCCCCCATTGTGACATCACAATGCCATTTCCCCCATTGTGACATCACAATGCCATTTCCCCCATTGTGACATCACAATGCAGTTTCCCCCATTGTGACATCACAATGCAGTTTACCCCATTGTGACATCACAATGCCCTTTCCCCCATTGTGACATCACAATGCCGTTTTCCCTATTGTGACATCACAATGCCATTTCCTCCATTGTGACATCACAATGCCCTTTCCCCATTGTGATATCACAATGCCGTTTCCCCCATTGTGACATCACAATGCTGTTTTTCCCATTGTGACATCACAATTCCATTTCCCCCATTGTGACATTACAATGCCGTTTTCCCCATTGTGACATCACAATGCCCTTTCCCCCATTGTGACATCACAATGCCGTTTTCCACATTGTGACATCACAATGCCCTTTCCCCCATTGTGACATCACAATGCCATTTCCCCCATTGTGACATTACAATGCCGTTTTCCCTATTGTGACATCACAATGCTCTTTCCCCCATTGTGACATCACAATGCCATTTCACCCATTGTGACATCACAATGCCATTTCCCCCATTGTGGCATCACAATGCCATTTCCCCCATTGTGACATCACAATGCCATTTCCCCCATTGTGATATCACAATGCCATTTCCCCCATTGTTACATCACAATGCCATTTCCCCCATTGTGACATCACAATGCCGTTTTCTGCATTGTGACATCACAATGCCCTTTCCCCATTGTGACATCACAATGCCATTTCCCCCATTGTGACATCACAATGCCATTTCCCCCATTGTGACATCACAATGCAGTTAACCACATTGTGACATCACAATGCCCTTTCCCCCATTGTGACATCACAATGCTGTTTTCCCTATTGTGACATCACAATGCCATTTCCCACATTGTGACATCACAATGCCTTTTCCCCCATTGTGACATCACAATGCAGTTTTCCCCATTGTGACATCACAATGCCGTTTTCCCCATTGTGACATCGCAATGCCCTTTCCCCCATTGTGACATCACAATGCAGTTTACCCCATTGTGACATCACAATGCCCTTTCCCCCATTGTGACATCACAATGCCGTTTTCCCTATTGTGACATCACAATGCCATTTCCTCCATTGTGACATCACAATGCCCTTTCCCCATTGTGACATCACAATGCCATTTCCACCATTGTGACATCACAATGCCATTCCCCCATTGTGACATCACAATGCAGTTTACCCCATTGTGACATCACAATGCCCTTTCCCCCATTGTGACATCACAATGCCGTTTTCCCTATTGTGACATCACAATGCCATTTCCTCCATTGTGACATTACAATGCCCATTTCCCATTGTGACATCACAATGCCATTTCTCACATTGTGACATCACAATGCCTTTTCCCCCATTTTGACGTCACAATGCAGTTTTCCCCATTGTGACATCACAATGCCCTTTCCACCATTGTGGCATCACAATGCAGTTTTCCGCATTGTGACATCACAATGCCCTTTCCCCCATTGTGACATCACAATGCACTTTCCCCCATTGTGACATCACAATGCCGTTTTCTGCATTGTGACATCACAATGCCCTCTCCCCCATTGTGACATCACAATGCAGTTTTCCCCATTGTGACATCACAATGCGCTTTCCCCCATTGTGACATCACAATGCGCTTTCCCCCATTGTGACATCACAATGCCCTTTCCCCCATTGTGACATCACAATGCCCTTTCCCCCATTGTGACATCACAATGCCATTTCCCCCATTGTGACATCACAATGCCGTTTCCCCCATTGTGACATCACAATGCAGTTTACCCCATTGTGACATCACAATGCCCTTTCCCCCATTGTGACATCACAATGCGCTTTCCCCCATTGTGACATCACAATGCACTTTCCCCCATTGTGACATCACAATGCCCTTTCCCCCATTGTGACATCACAATGCCCTTTCCCCCATTGTGACATCACAATGCCATTCCCCCCATTGTGACATCACAATGCCCTTTCCCCATTGTGACATCACAATGCCCTTTCCCCCATTGTGACATCACAATGCCATTTCCCACATTGTGACATCACAATGCCTTTTCCCCATTGTGACATCACAATGCAGTTTACCCCATTGTGACATCACAATGCCCTTTCAACCATTATGACATCACAATGCCGTTTCCCCCATTGTGACATCACAATGCCGTTTCCCCCATTGTGACATCACAATGCCGTTTCCCCCATTGTGACATCACAATGCTGTTTTCCCCATTGTGACGTCACAATTCCATTTCCCCCATTGTGACATTACAATGCCCTTTTCCCCATTGTGACATCACAATGCCCTTTCCCCCATTGTGACATCACAATGCTGTTTCCCCCATTGTGACATCACAATGCTGTTTTTCCCATTGTGACATCACAATTCCATTTCCCCCATTGTGACATTACAATGCCGTTTTCCCCATTGTGACATCGCAATGCCCTTTCCCCCATTGTAACATCACAATGCCGTTTTCCCCATTGTGACATCACAATGCCCTTTCCCCCATTGTGACATCACAATGCCATTTCCCCCATTGTGACATCACAATGCCGTTTTCCCTATTGTGACATCGCAATGCCCTTTCCCCCATTGTGACATCACAATGCCGTTTTCCCCATTGTGACATCACAATGCCCTTTCCCCCATTGTGACATCACAATGCCATTTCCCTCATTGTGACATCACAATGCCCTTTTCCCCATTGTGACATCACAATGCCCTTTCCCCCATTGTGACATCACAATGCCGTTTCCCCCATTGTGACATCACAATGCTGTTTTTCCCATTGTGACATCACAATTCCATTTCCCCCATTGTGACATTACAATGCCGTTTCCCCCATTGTGACATCACAATGCCCTTTCCCCCATTGTGACATCACAATGCCGTTTTCCCCATTGTGACATCACAATGCCCTTTCCCCCATTGTGACATCACAATGCCATTTCCCCCATTGTGACTTCACAATGCCGTTTTCCCTATTGTGACATCACAATGCCCTTTCCCCCATTGTGACATCACAATGCCTTTTCCCCCATTGTGACATCACAATGCAGTTTTCCTCATTGTGACATCACAATGCCCTTTCCCCCATTGTGACATCACAATGCCGTTTTCCGCATTGTGACATCACAATGCCCTTTCCCCCATTGTGACATCACAATGCAGTTTTCCCCATTGTGACATCACAATGCGCTTTCCCCCATTGTGACATCACAATGCCGTTTCCCCCATTGTGACACCACAATGCTGTTTTTCCCATTGTGGCATCACAATTCCATTTCCCCCATTGTGACATTACAATGCCGTTTTCCCCATTGTGACATCACAATGCCCTTTCCCCCATTGTGACATCACAATGCCGTTTTCCCCCATTGTGACATCACAATGCCCTTTCCCCCATTGTGACATCACAATGCCCTTTCCCCCATTGTGACATCACAATGCCATTTCCCCCATTGTGACATCACAATGCCGTTTTCCCTATTGTGACATCACAATGCCCTTTCCCCCATTGTGACATCACAATGCCATTTCCCCCATTGTGACATCACAATGCCATTTCCCCCATTGTGACATCACAATGCCATTTCCCCCATTGTGACATCACAATGCAGTTTACCCCATTGTGACATCACAATGCCCTTTCCCCCATTGTGACATCACAATGCCATTTCCCCCATTGTGACATCACAATGCCGTTTTCCCTATTGTGACATCACAATGCCCTTTCCCCCATTGTGACATCACAATGCCTTTTCCCCCATTGTGACATCACAATGCAGTTTTCCTCATTGTGACATCACAATGCCCTTTCCCCCATTGTGACATCACAATGCCGTTTTCCGCATTGTGACATCACAATGCCCTTTCCCCCATTGTGACATCACAATGCAGTTTTCCCCATTGTGACATCACAATGCGCTTTCCCCCATTGTGACATCACAATGCCGTTTCCCCCATTGTGACATCACAATGCTGTTTTTCCCATTGTGGCATCACAATTCCATTTCCCCCATTGTGACATTACAATGCCGTTTTCCCCATTGTGACATCACAATGCCCTTTCCCCCATTGTGACATCACAATGCCGTTTTCCCCATTGTGACATCACAATGCCCTTTCCCCCATTGTGACATCACAATGCCCTTTCCCCCATTGTGACATCACAATGCCATTTCCCCCATTGTGACATCACAATGCCGTTTTCCCTATTGTGACATCACAATGCCCTTTCCCCCATTGTGACATCACAATGCCATTTCCCCCATTGTGACATCACAATGCCATTTCCCCCATTGTGACATCACAATGCAGTTTACCCCATTGTGACATCACAATGCCCTTTTCCCCATTGTGACATCACAATGCCGTTTTCCCTATTGTGACATCACAATGCCATTTCCTCCATTGTGACATCACAATGCCCTTTCCACATTGTGACATCACAATGCTATTTCCCCCATTGTGACATCACAATGCATTTTACCCCATTGTGACATCACAATGCCCTTTCCCCCATTGTGACATCACAATGCCCTTTCCCCCATTGTGACATCACAATGCCATTTCCCCCATTGTGACATCACAATGCCATTTCCCCCATTGTGACATCACAATGCCGTGTTCTGCATTGTGACATCACAATGCCCTTTCCCCCATTGTGACATCACAATGCCATTTCCCCCATTGTGACATCACAATGCCATTTCCCCCATTGTGACATCACAATGCCATTTCCCCCATTGTGACATCACAATGCCGTGTTCTGCATTGTGACATCACAATGCCCTTTGCCCCATTCTGACATCACAATGCCGTTTTCCCCATTGTGACATCACAATGCCCTTTCCCCCATTGTGACATCACAATGCCATTTCCCCCATTGTGACATCACAATGCCGTTTTCCCTATTGTGACATCACAATGCCCTTTCCCCCATTGTGACATCACAATGCCATTTCCCCCATTGTGACATCACAATGCCCTTTCCCCCATTGTGACATCACAATGCAGTTTTCCCCATTGTGACATCACAATGCCCTTTCCCCCATTGTGACATCACAATGCCGTTTTCTGCATTGTGACATAACAATGCCCTCTCCCCCATTGTGACATCACAATGCAGTTTTCCCCATTGTGACATCACAATGCGCTTTCCCCCATTGTGACATCACAATGCCCTTTCCCCCATTGTGACATCACAATGCCCTTTCCCCCATTGTGACATCACAATGCCCTTTTCCCCATTGTGACATCACAATGCCATTTCCCCCAGTGTGACATCACAATGCCATTTCCCCCATTGTGACATCACAATGCCGTTTTCCCTATTGTGACATCACAATGCCCTTTCCCCCATTGTGACATCACAATGCCATTTCCCCCATTGTGACATCACAATGCCGTTTCCCCCATTGTGACATCACAATGCAGTTTACCCCATTCTGACATCACAATGCCCTTTCCCCCATTCTGACATCACAATGCCCTTTCCCCCATTGTGACATCACAATGCAGTTTACCCCATTGTGACATCACAATGCCGTTTTCCCTATTGTGACATCACAATGCCCTTTCCCCCATTGTGACATCACAATGCCATTTCCCCCATTGTGACATCACAATGCCATTTCCCCCATTGTGACATCACAATGCAGTTTACCCCATTGTGACATCACAATGCCCTTTTCCCCATTGTGACATCACAATGCCATTTTCCCTATTGTGACATCACAATGCCATTTCATCCATTGTGACATCACAATGCCCTTTCCCCCATTGTGACATCACAATGCAGTTTACCCCATTGTGACATCACAATGCCCTTTCCCCCATTGTGACATCACAATCCCATTTCCCCCATTGTGACATCACAATGCCCTTTCCCCCATTGTGACATCACAATGCAGTTTTCCCCATTGTGACATCACAATGCCCTTTCCCCCATTGTGACATCACAATGCCGTTTTCCCCATTGTGACATCACAATGCCCTTTCCCCCATTGTGACATCACAATGCCATTCCCCCCATTGTGACATCACAATGCCGTTTTCCCCATTGTGACATCACAATGCCCTTTCCCCCATTGTGACATCACAATGCCCTTTCCCCCATTGTGACATCACAATGCCGTTTTCCCCATTGTGACATCACAATGCCCTTTCCCCCATTGTGACATCACAATGCCATTCCCCCCATTGTGACATCACAATGCCCTTTCCCCCATTGTGACATTACAATGCCATTTCCCCCATTGTGACATCACAATGCCGTTTCCCCCATTGTGACATCACAATGCCATTTCCCCCATTGTGACATCACAATGCCGTTTCCCCCATTGTGACATCACAATGCCATTTCCCCCATTGTGACATCACAATGCCGTTTCCCCCATTGTGACATCACAATGCAGTTTACCCCATTGTGACATCACAATGCCCTTTCCCCCATTGTGACATCACAATGCCGTTTTCCCTATTGTGACATCACAATGCCATTTCCTCCATTGTGACATCACAATGCCGTTTTCCCTATTGTGACATCACAATGCCATTTCCTCCATTGTGACATCACAATGCCCTTTCCCCATTGTGATATCACAATGCCGTTTCCCCCATTGTGACATCACAATGCTGTTTTTCCCATTGTGACATCACAATTCCATTTCCCCCATTGTGACATTACAATGCCGTTTTCCCCATTGTGACATCACAATGCCCTTTCCCCCATTGTGACATCACAATGCCGTTTTCCCCATTGTGACATCGCAATGCCCTTTCCCCCATTGTGACATCACAATGCCGTTTTCCACATTGTGACATCACAATGCCCTTTCCCCCATTGAGACATCACAATGCCATTTCCCCCATTGTGACATTACAATGCCGTTTTCCCTATTGTGACATCACAATGCTCTTTCCCCATTGTGACATCACAATGCCATTTCACCCATTGTGACATCACAATGCCATTTCCCCCATTGTGACATCACAATGCCATTTCCCCCATTGTGATATCACAATGCCATTTCCCCCATTGTGACATCACAATGCCATTTCCCCCATTGTGACATCACAATGCCGTGTTCTGCATTGTGACATCACAATGCCCTTTCCCCCATTCTGACATCACAAAGCCGTGTTCTGCATTGTGACATCACAATGCCCTTTCCCCCATTCTGACATCACAATGCCCTTTCCCCCATTGTGACATCACAATGCCATTTCTCCCATTGTGACATCACAATGCCGTTTCCCCCATTGTGACATCACAATGCAGTTTACCCCATTGTGACATCACAATGCCCTTTCCCCCATTGTGACATCACAATGCCGTTTTCCCTATTGTGACATCACAATGCCATTTCCTCCATTGTGACATCACAATGCCGTTTTCCCTATTGTGACATCACAATGCCATTTCCTCCATTGTGACATCACAATGCCCTTTCCCCATTGTGATATCACAATGCCGTTTCCCCCATTGTGACATCACAATGCTGTTTTTCCCATTGTGACATCACAATTCCATTTCCCCCATTGTGACATTACAATGCCGTTTCCCCCATTGTGACATTACAATGCCGTTTCCCCCATTGTGACATCACAATGCCGTTTTCCCCATTGTGACATCGCAATGCCCTTTCCCCCATTGTGACATCACAATGCCGTTTTCCCCATTGTGACATCACAATGCCCTTTCCCCCATTGTGACATCACAATGCAGTTTTCCCCATTGTGACATCACAATGCCCTTTCCCCCATTGTGACCTCACAATGCCGTTTTCCCCATTGTGACATCACAATGCCCTTTCCCCCATTGTGACATCACAATGCCATTCCCCCCATTGTGACATCACAATGCCCTTTCCCCATTGTGACATCACAATGCAGTTTTCCCCATTGTGACATCACAATGCAGTTAACCACACTGTGACATCACAATGCCCTTTCCCCCATTGTGACATCACAATGCCGTTTCCCCCATTGTGACATCACAATGCAGTTTACCCCATTGTGACATCACAATGCCCTTTCCCCCATTGTGACATCACAATGCCGTTTTCCCCGACTGTGACATCACAATGCCCTTTCCCCATTGTGACATCACAATGCCATTTCCCCCATTGTGACATCACAATGCCGTTTCCCCCATTGTGACATCAGAATGCAGTTTACCCCATTGTGACATCACAATGCCCTTTCCCCCATTGTGACATCACAATGCCCTTTTCCCCATTGTGACATCACAATGCCATTTCCCCCAGTGTGACATCACAATGCCATTTCCCCCATTGTGACATCACAATGCCATTTCCCCCATTGTGACATCACAATGCAGTTTACCCCATTGTGATATCACAATGCCCTTTCCCCCATTGTGACATCACAATGCCGTTTTCCCCATTGGGACATCACAATGCCGTTTCCCCCATTGTGACATCACAATGTCCTTTCCCCCATTGTGACATCACAATGCCCTTTCCCCCATTGTGACATCACAATGCCATTTCCCCCATTGTGACATCACAATGCCGTTTCCCCCATTGTGACATCACAATGTCGTTTCCCCCATTGTGACATCACAATGCCATTTCCCCCATTGTGACATCACAATGCCATTTCCCCCATTGTGACATCACAATGCCGTTTCCCCCATTGTGACATCACAATGCAGTTTACCCCATTGTGACATCACAATGCCCTTTCCCCCATTGTGACATCACAATGCCGTTTTCCCTATTGTGACATCACAATGCCATTTCCTCCATTGTGACATCACAATGCCGTTTTCCCTATTGTGACATCACAATGCCATTTCCTCCATTGTGACATCACAATGCCCTTTCCCCATTGTGATATCACAATGCCGTTTCCCCCATTGTGACATCACAATGCTGTTTTTCCCATTGTGACATCACAATTCCATTTCCCCCATTGTGACATTACAATGCCGTTTTCCCCATTGTGACATCACAATGCCCTTTCCCCCATTGTGACATCACAATGCCGTTTTCCCCATTGTGACATCGCAATGCCCTTTCCCCCATTGTGACATCACAATGCCGTTTTCCACATTGTGACATCACAATGCCCTTTCCCCCATTGAGACATCACAATGCCATTTCCCCCATTGTGACATTACAATGCCGTTTTCCCTATTGTGACATCACAATGCTCTTTCCCCATTGTGACATCACAATGCCATTTCACCCATTGTGACATCACAATGCCATTTCCCCCATTGTGACATCACAATGCCATTTCCCCCATTGTGATATCACAATGCCATTTCCCCCATTGTGACATCACAATGCCATTTCCCCCATTGTGACATCACAATGCCGTGTTCTGCATTGTGACATCACAATGCCCTTTCCCCCATTCTGACATCACAAAGCCGTGTTCTGCATTGTGACATCACAATGCCCTTTCCCCCATTCTGACATCACAATGCCCTTTCCCCCATTGTGACATCACAATGCCATTTCTCCCATTGTGACATCACAATGCCGTTTCCCCCATTGTGACATCACAATGCAGTTTACCCCATTGTGACATCACAATGCCCTTTCCCCCATTGTGACATCACAATGCCGTTTTCCCTATTGTGACATCACAATGCCATTTCCTCCATTGTGACATCACAATGCCGTTTTCCCTATTGTGACATCACAATGCCATTTCCTCCATTGTGACATCACAATGCCCTTTCCCCATTGTGATATCACAATGCCGTTTCCCCCATTGTGACATCACAATGCTGTTTTTCCCATTGTGACATCACAATTCCATTTCCCACATTGTGACATTACAATGCCGTTTCCCCCATTGTGACATTACAATGCCGTTTCCCCCATTGTGACATCACAATGCCGTTTTCCCCATTGTGACATCGCAATGCCCTTTCCCCCATTGTGACATCACAATGCCGTTTTCCCCATTGTGACATCACAATGCCCTTTCCCCCATTGTGACCTCACAATGCAGTTTTCCCCATTGTGACATCACAATGCCCTTTCCCCCATTGTGACCTCACAATGCCGTTTTCCCCATTGTGACATCACAATGCCCTTTCCCCCATTGTGACATCACAATGCCATTCCCCCCATTGTGACATCACAATGCCCTTTCCCCATTGTGACATCACAATGCAGTTTTCCCCATTGTGACATCACAATGCAGTTAACCACACTGTGACATCACAATGCCCTTTCCCCCATTGTGACATCACAATGCCGTTTCCCCCATTGTGACATCACAATGCAGTTTACCCCATTGTGACATCACAATGCCCTTTCCCCCATTGTGACATCACAATGCCGTTTTCCCGACTGTGACATCACAATGCCCTTTCCCCATTGTGACATCACAATGCCATTTCCCCCATTGTGACATCACAATGCCATTTCCCCCATTGTGACATCAGAATGCAGTTTACCCCATTGTGACATCACAATGCCCTTTCCCCCATTGTGACATCACAATGCCGTTTTCCCCATTGTGACATCACAATGCCCTTTTCCCCATTGTGACATCACAATGCCATTTCCCCCAGTGTGACATCACAATGCCATTTCCCCCATTGTGACATCACAATGCCATTTCCCCCATTGTGACATCACAATGCAGTTTACCCCATTGTGATATCACAATGCCCTTTCCCCCATTGTGACATCACAATGCCGTTTTCCCCATTGGGACATCACAATGCCGTTTCCCCCATTGTGACATCACAATGTCCTTTCCCCCATTGTGACATCACAATGCCCTTTCCCCCATTGTGACATCACAATGCCGTTTCCCCCATTGTGACATCACAATGTCGTTTCCCCCATTGTGACATCACAATGCCATTTCCCCCATTGTGACATCACAATGCCATTTCCCCCATTGTGACATCACAATGCCGTTTCCCCCATTGTGACATCACAATGCAGTTTACCCCATTGTGACATCACAATGCCCTTTCCCCCATTGTGACATCACAATGTCATTTCCCCCATTGTGACATCACAATGCAGTTAACCACATTGTGACATCACAATGCCCTTTCCCCCATTGTGACATCACAATGCTGTTTTCCCTATTGTGACATCACAATGCCATTTCCCACATTGTGACATCACAATGCCTTTTCCCCCATTGTGACATCACAATGCAGTTTTCCCCATTGTGACATAACAATGCCCTTTCCCCCATTGTGACATCACAATGCTGTTTTCCGTATTGTGACATCACAATGCCCTTTCCCCCATTGTGACATCACAATGCAGTTTACCCCATTGTGACATCACAATGCCCTTTCCCCCATTGTGACATCACAATGCCATTTCCCCCATTGTGACATCACAATGCCGTTTCCCCCATTGTGACATCACAATGCTATTTCCCCCATTGTGACATCACAATGCCATTTCCCCCATTGTGACATCACAATGCCATTTCCCCCATTGTGACATCACAATGCAGTTTCCCCCATTGTGACATCACAATGCAGTTTACCCCATTGTGACATCACAATGCCCTTTCCCCCATTGTGACATCACAATGCCGTTTTCCCTATTGTGACATCACAATGCCATTTCCTCCATTGTGACATCACAATGCCCTTTCCCCATTGTGATATCACAATGCCGTTTCCCCCATTGTGACATCACAATGCTGTTTTTCCCATTGTGACATCACAATTCCATTTCCCCCATTGTGACATTACAATGCCGTTTTCCCCATTGTGACATCACAATGCCCTTTCCCCCATTGTGACATCACAATGCCATTTCCCCCATTGTGATATCACAATGCCATTTCCCCCATTGTTACATCACAATGCCATTTCCCCCATTGTGACATCACAATGCCGTTTTCTGCATTGTGACATCACAATGCCCTTTCCCCATTGTGACATCACAATGCCATTTCCCCCATTGTGACATCACAATGCCATTTCCCCCATTGTGACATCACAATGCAGTTAACCACATTGTGACATCACAATGCCCTTTCCCCCATTGTGACATCACAATGCTGTTTTCCCTATTGTGACATCACAATGCCATTTCCCACATTGTGACATCACAATGCCTTTTCCCCCATTGTGACATCACAATGCAGTTTTCCCCATTGTGACATCACAATGCCGTTTTCCCCATTGTGACATCACAATGCCCTTTCCCCCATTGTGACATCACAATGCAGTTTACCCCATTGTGACATCACAATGCCCTTTCCCCCATTGTGACATCACAATGCCGTTTTCCCTATTGTGACATCACAATGCCATTTCCTCCATTGTGACATCACAATGCCCTTTCCCCATTGTGACATCACAATGCCATTTCCACCATTGTGACATCACAATGCCATTCCCCCATTGTGACATCACAATGCAGTTTACCCCATTGTGACATCACAATGCCCTTTCCCCCATTGTGACATCACAATGCCGTTTTCCCTATTGTGACATCACAATGCCATTTCCTCCATTGTGACATTACAATGCCCATTTCCCATTGTGACATCACAATGCCATTTCTCACATTGTGACATCACAATGCCTTTTCCCCCATTTTGACGTCACAATGCAGTTTTCCCCATTGTGACATCACAATGCCCTTTCCACCATTGTGGCATCACAATGCAGTTTTCCGCATTGTGACATCACAATGCCCTTTCCCCCATTGTGACATCACAATGCACTTTCCCCCATTGTGACATCACAATGCCGTTTTCTGCATTGTGACATCACAATGCCCTCTCCCCCATTGTGACATCACAATGCAGTTTTCCCCATTGTGACATCACAATGCGCTTTCCCCCATTGTGACATCACAATGCGCTTTCCCCCATTGTGACATCACAATGCCCTTTCCCCCATTGTGACATCACAATGCCCTTTCCCCCATTGTGACATCACAATGCCATTTCCCCCATTGTGACATCACAATGCCGTTTCCCCCATTGTGACATCACAATGCAGTTTACCCCATTGTGACATCACAATGCCCTTTCCCCCATTGTGACATCACAATGCCGTTTTCCCCATTGTGACATCACAATGCCCTTTCCCCCATTGTGACATCACAATGCGCTTTCCCCCATTGTGACATCACAATGCACTTTCCCCCATTGTGACATCACAATGCCCTTTCCCCCATTGTGACATCACAATGCGCTTTCCCCCATTGTGACATCACAATGCACTTTCCCCCATTGTGACATCACAATGCCCTTTCCCCCATTGTGACATCACAATGCCCTTTCCCCCATTGTGACATCACAATGCCATTCCCCCCATTGTGACATCACAATGCCCTTTCCCCATTGTGACATCACAATGCCCTTTCCCCCATTGTGACATCACAATGCCATTTCCCACATTGTGACATCACAATGCCTTTTCCCCATTGTGACATCACAATGCAGTTTACCCCATTGTGACATCACAATGCCCTTTCAACCATTATGACATCACAATGCCGTTTCCCCCATTGTGACATCACAATGCCGTTTCCCCCATTGTGACATCACAATGCCGTTTCCCCCATTGTGACATCACAATGCTGTTTTCCCCATTGTGACGTCACAATTCCATTTCCCCCATTGTGACATTACAATGCCCTTTTCCCCATTGTGACATCACAATGCCCTTTCCCCCATTGTGACATCACAATGCTGTTTCCCCCATTGTGACATCACAATGCTGTTTTTCCCATTGTGACATCACAATTCCATTTCCCCCATTGTGACATTACAATGCCGTTTTCCCCATTGTGACATCACAATGCCCTTTCCCCCATTGTGACATCACAATGCAGTTTTCCCCATTGTGACATCGCAATGCCCTTTCCCCCATTGTGACATCACAATGCCGTTTTCCCCATTGTGACATCACAATGCCCTTTCCCCCATTGTGACATCACAATGCCATTTCCCCCATTGTGACATCACAATGCCGTTTTCCCTATTGTGACATCGCAATGCCCTTTCCCCCATTGTGACATCACAATGCCGTTTTCCCCATTGTGACATCACAATGCCCTTTCCCCCATTGTGACATCACAATGCCATTTCCCTCATTGTGACATCACAATGCCCTTTTCCCCATTGTGACATCACAATGCCCTTTCCCCCATTGTGACATCACAATGCCGTTTCCCCCATTGTGACATCACAATGCTGTTTTTCCCATTGTGACATCACAATTCCATTTCCCCCATTGTGACATTACAATGCCGTTTCCCCCATTGTGACATCACAATGCCCTTTCCCCCATTGTGACATCACAATGCCGTTTTCCCCATTGTGACATCACAATGCCCTTTCCCCCATTGTGACATCCCAATGCCATTTCCCCCATTGTGACTTCACAATGCCGTTTTCCCTATTGTGACATCACAATGCCCTTTCCCCCATTGTGACATCACAATGCCTTTTCCCCCATTGTGACATCACAATGCAGTTTTCCTCATTGTGACATCACAATGCCCTTTCCCCCATTGTGACATCACAATGCCGTTTTCCGCATTGTGACATCACAATGCCCTTTCCCCCATTGTGACATCACAATGCAGTTTTCCCCATTGTGACATCACAATGCGCTTTCCCCCATTGTGACATCACAATGCCGTTTCCCCCATTGTGACACCACAATGCTGTTTTTCCCATTGTGGCATCACAATTCCATTTCCCCCATTGTGACATTACAATGCCGTTTTCCCCATTGTGACATCACAATGCCCTTTCCCCCATTGTGACATCACAATGCCGTTTTCCCCATTGTGACATCACAATGCCCTTTCCCCCATTGTGACATCACAATGCCCTTTCCCCCATTGTGACATCACAATGCCATTTCCCCCATTGTGACATCACAATGCCGTTTTCCCTATTGTGACATCACAATGCCCTTTCCCCCATTGTGACATCACAATGCCATTTCCCCCATTGTGACATCACAATGCCATTTCCCCCATTGTGACATCACAATGCCATTTCCCCCATTGTGACATCACAATGCAGTTTACCCCATTGTGACATCACAATGCCCTTTTCCCCATTGTGACATCACAATGCCGTTTTCCCTATTGTGACATCACAATGCCATTTCCTCCATTGTGACATCACAATGCCCTTTCCACATTGTGACATCACAATGCTATTTCCCCCATTGTGACATCACAATGCATTTTACCCCATTGTGACATCACAATGCCCTTTCCCCCATTGTGACATCACAATGCCGTTTTCCCCATTGGGACATCACAATGCCGTTTCCCCCATTGTGACATCACAATGCCCTTTCCCCCATTGTGACATCACAATGCCATTTCCCCCATTGTGACATCACAATGCTGTTTCCCCCATTGTGACATCACAATGCCATTCCCCCCATTGTGACATCACAATGCCGTGTTCTGCATTGTGACATCACAATGCCCTTTCCCCCATTCTGACATCACAATGCCGTTTTCCCCATTGTGACATCACAATGCCATTTCCACCATTGTGACATCACAATGCCATTTCCCCCATTGTGACATCACAATGCCGTGTTCTGCATTGTGACATCACAATGCCTTTTCCCCCATTCTGACATCACAATGCCGTTTTCCCCATTGTGACATCACAATGCCCTTTCCCCCATTGTGACATCACAATGCCATTTCCCCCATTGTGACATCACAATGCCATTTCCCCCATTGTGACATCACAATGCCCTTTCCCCCATTGTGACATCACAATGCCCTTTCCCCCATTGTGACATCACAATGCCATTTCCCCCATTGTGACATCACAATGCCGTTTCCCCCATTGTGACATCACAATGCAGTTTACCCCATTGTGACATCACAATGCCCTTTCCCCCATTGTGACATCACAATGCCGTTTTCCCCATTGTGACATCACAATGCCCTTTCCCCCATTGTGACATCACAATGCGCTTTCCCCCATTGTGACATCACAATGCACTTTCCCCCATTGTGACATCACAATGCCCTTTCCCCCATTGTGACATCACAATGCGCTTTCCCCCATTGTGACATCACAATGCACTTTCCCCCATTGTGACATCACAATGCCCTTTCCCCCATTGTGACATCACAATGCCCTTTCCCCCATTGTGACATCACAATGCCATTCCCCCCATTGTGACATCACAATGCCCTTTCCCCATTGTGACATCACAATGCCCTTTCCCCCATTGTGACATCACAATGCCATTTCCCACATTGTGACATCACAATGCCTTTTCCCCATTGTGACATCACAATGCAGTTTACCCCATTGTGACATCACAATGCCCTTTCAACCATTATGACATCACAATGCCGTTTTCCCCATTGGGACATCACAATGCCGTTTCCCCCATTGTGACATCACAATGCAGTTTTCCCCATTGTGACATCACAATGCGCTTTCCCCGATTGTGACATCACAATGCCATTTCCCCCATTGTGACATCACAATGCCATTTCCCCCATTGTGACATCACAATGCCGTTTCCCCCATTGTGACATCACAATGCCGTTTCCCCCATTGTGACATCACAATGCCGTTTCCCCCATTGTGACATCACAATGCTGTTTTCCCCATTGTGACGTCACAATTCCATTTCCCCCATTGTGACATTACAATGCCCTTTTCCCCATTGTGACATCACAATGCCCTTTCCCCCATTGTGACATCACAATGCTGTTTCCCCCATTGTGACATCACAATGCTGTTTTTCCCATTGTGACATCACAATTCCATTTCCCCCATTGTGACATTACAATGCCGTTTTCCCCATTGTGACATCACAATGCCCTTTCCCCCATTGTGACATCACAATGCAGTTTTCCCCATTGTGACATCGCAATGCCCTTTCCCCCATTGTGACATCACAATGCCGTTTTCCCCATTGTGACATCACAATGCCCTTTCCCCCATTGTGACATCACAATGCCATTTCCCCCACTGTGACATCACAATGCCGTTTTCCCTATTGTGACATCGCAATGCCCTTTCCCCCATTGTGACATCACAATGCCGTTTTCCCCATTGTGACATCACAATGCCCTTTCCCCCATTGTGACATCACAATGCCATTTCCCTCATTGTGACATCACAATGCCCTTTTCCCCATTGTGACATCACAATGCCCTTTCCCCCATTGTGACATCACAATGCCGTTTCCCCCATTGTGACATCACAATGCTGTTTTTCCCATTGTGACATCACAATTCCATTTCCCCCATTGTGACATTACAATACCGTTTCCCCCATTGTGACATCACAATGCCCTTTCCCCCATTGTGACATCACAATGCCGTTTTCCCCATTGTGACATCACAATGCCCTTTCCCCCATTGTGACATCACAATGCCATTTCCCCCATTGTGACTTCACAATGCCGTTTTCCCTATTGTGACATCACAATGCCCTTTCCCCCATTGTGACATCACAATGCCTTTTCCCCCATTGTGACATCACAATGCAGTTTTCCTCATTGTGACATCACAATGCCCTTTCCCCCATTGTGACATCACAATGCCGTTTTCCGCATTGTGACATCACAATGCCCTTTCCCCCATTGTGACATCACAATGCAGTTTTCCCCATTGTGACATCACAATGCGCTTTCCCCCATTGTGACATCACAATGCCGTTTCCCCCATTGTGACACCACAATGCTGTTTTTCCCATTGTGGCATCACAATTCCATTTCCCCCATTGTGACATTACAATGCCGTTTTCCCCATTGTGACATCACAATGCCCTTTCCCCCATTGTGACATCACAATGCCGTTTTCCCCATTGTGACATCACAATGCCCTTTCCCCCATTGTGACATCACAATGCCCTTTCCCCCATTGTGACATCACAATGCCATTTCCCCCATTGTGACATCACAATGCCGTTTTCCCTATTGTGACATCACAATGCCCTTTCCCCCATTGTGACATCACAATGCCATTTCCCCCATTGTGACATCACAATGCCATTTCCCCCATTGTGACATCACAATGCCATTTCCCCCATTGTGACATCACAATGCAGTTTACCCCATTGTGACATCACAATGCCCTTTTCCCCATTGTGACATCACAATGCCGTTTTCCCTATTGTGACATCACAATGCCATTTCCTCCATTGTGACATCACAATGCCCTTTCCACATTGTGACATCACAATGCTATTTCCCCCATTGTGACATCACAATGCATTTTACCCCATTGTGACATCACAATGCCATTTCCCCCATTGTGACATCACAATGCCGTTTCCCCCATTGTGACATCACAATGCCATTCCCCCCATTGTGACATCACAATGCCGTGTTCTGCATTGTGACATCACAATGCCCTTTCCCCCATTCTGACATCACAATGCCGTTTTCCCCATTGTGACATCACAATGCCATTTCCACCATTGTGACATCACAATGCCATTTCCCCCATTGTGACATCACAATGCCGTGTTCTGCATTGTGACATCACAATGCCTTTTCCCCCATTCTGACATCACAATGCCGTTTTCCCCATTGTGACATCACAATGCCCTTTCCCCCATTGTGACATCACAATGCCATTTCCCCCATTGTGACATCACAATGCCATTTCCCCCATTGTGACATCACAATGCCATTTCCCCCATTGTGACATCACAATTCCATTTCCCCCATTGTGACATCACAATTCCATTTCCCCCATTGTGACATCACAATGCCGTGTTCTGCATTGTGACATCACAATGCCCTTTCCCCCATTCTGACATCACAATGCCGTTTTCCCCATTGTGACATCACAATGCCCTTTCCCCCATTGTGACATCACAATGCCATTTCCCCCATTGTGACATCACAATGCCGTTTTCCCTATTGTGACATCACAATGCCCTTTCCCCCATTGTGACATCACAATGCCATTTCCCCCATTGTGACATCACAATGCCATTTCCCCCATTGTGACATCACAATGCCGTTTCCCCCATTGTGACATCAGAATGCAGTTTACCCCATTGTGACATCACAATGCCCTTTTCCCCATTGTGACATCACAATGCCGTTTTCCCTATTGTGACATCACAATGCCATTTCCTCCATTGTGACATCACAATGCCCTTTCCACATTGTGACATCACAATGCTATTTCCCCCATTGTGACATCACAATGCATTTTACCCCATTGTGACATCACAATGCCCTTTCCCCCATTGTGACATCACAATGCCGTTTTCCCCATTGGGACATCACAATGCCGTTTCCCCCATTGTGACATCACAATGCCGTTTCCCCCATTGTGACATCACAATGCCCTTTCCCCCATTGTGACATCACAATGCCATTTCCCCCATTGTGACATCACAATGCCATTTCCCCCATTGTGACATCACAATGCCATTCCCCCCATTGTGACATCACAATGCCGTGTTCTGCATTGTGACATCACAATGCCCTTTCCCCCATTCTGACATCACAATGCCGTTTTCCCCATTGTGACATCACAATGCCATTTCCCCCATTGTGACATCACAATGGCATTTCCCCCATTGTGACATCACAATGCCGTGTTCTGCATTGTGACATCACAATGCCCTTTCCCCCATTCTGACATCACAATGCCGTTTTCCCCATTGTGACATCACAATGCCCTTTCCCCCATTGTGACATCACAATGCCATTTCCCCCATTGTGACATCACAATGCCATTTCCCCCATTGTGACATCACAATGCCATTTCCCCCATTGTGACATCACAATGCCGTGTTCTGCATTGTGACATCACAATGCCCTTTCCCCCATTCTGACACCACAATGCCGTTTTCCCCATTGTGACATCACAATGCCCTTTCCCCCATTGTGACATCACAATGCCATTTCCCCCATTGTGACATCACAATGCCATTTCCCCCATTGTGACATCACAATGCCATTTCCCCCATTGTGACATCACAATGCCATTTCCCCCATTGTGACATCAGAATGCAGTTTACCCCATTGTGACATCACAATGCCCTTTCCCCCATTGTGACATCACAATGCTGTTTCCCTATTGTGACATCACAATGCCATTTCCCATTGTGACATCACAATGCTCTTTCCCCACTGTGACATCACAATGCCATTTCCCCCATTGTGACATCACAATGCCATTTCCCCCATTGTGACATCACAATGCAGTTTACCACATTGTGACATCACAATGCCCTTTCCCCCATTGTGACATCACATTGCCGTTTTCCCTATTGTGACATCACAATGCGCTTTCCCCCATTGTGACATCACAATGCCCTTTCCCCCATTGTGACATCACAATGCCCTTTCCCCCATTGTGACATCACAATGCCATTTCCCCCATTGTGACATCACAATGCCGTTTCCCCCATTGTGACATCACAATGCAGTTTACCCCATTGTGACATCACAATGCCCTTTCCCCCATTGTGACATCACAATGCCGTTTTCCCCATTGTGACATCACAATGCCCTTTCCCCCATTGTGACATCACAATGCGCTTTCCCCCATTGTGACATCACAATGCACTTTCCCCCATTGTGACATCACAATGCCCTTTCCCCCATTGTGACATCACAATGCGCTTTCCCCCATTGTGACATCACAATGCACTTTCCCCCATTGTGACATCACAATGCCCTTTCCCCCATTGTGACATCACAATGCCCTTTCCCCCATTGTGACATCACAATGCCATTCCCCCCATTGTGACATCACAATGCCCTTTCCCCATTGTGACATCACAATGCCCTTTCCCCCATTGTGACATCACAATGCCATTTCCCACATTGTGACATCACAATGCCTTTTCCCCATTGTGACATCACAATGCAGTTTACCCCATTGTGACATCACAATGCCCTTTCAACCATTATGACATCACAATGCCGTTTTCCCCATTGGGACATCACAATGCCGTTTCCCCCATTGTGACATCACAATGCAGTTTTCCCCATTGTGACATCACAATGCGCTTTCCCCGATTGTGACATCACAATGCCATTTCCCCCATTGTGACATCACAATGCCATTTCCCCCATTGTGACATCACAATGCCGTTTCCCCCATTGTGACATCACAATGCCGTTTCCCCCATTGTGACATCACAATGCCGTTTCCCCCATTGTGACATCACAATGCTGTTTTCCCCATTGTGACGTCACAATTCCATTTCCCCCATTGTGACATTACAATGCCCTTTTCCCCATTGTGACATCACAATGCCCTTTCCCCCATTGTGACATCACAATGCTGTTTCCCCCATTGTGACATCACAATGCTGTTTTTCCCATTGTGACATCACAATTCCATTTCCCCCATTGTGACATTACAATGCCGTTTTCCCCATTGTGACATCACAATGCCCTTTCCCCCATTGTGACATCACAATGCAGTTTTCCCCATTGTGACATCGCAATGCCCTTTCCCCCATTGTGACATCACAATGCCGTTTTCCCCATTGTGACATCACAATGCCCTTTCCCCCATTGTGACATCACAATGCCATTTCCCCCACTGTGACATCACAATGCCGTTTTCCCTATTGTGACATCGCAATGCCCTTTCCCCCATTGTGACATCACAATGCCGTTTTCCCCATTGTGACATCACAATGCCCTTTCCCCCATTGTGACATCACAATGCCATTTCCCTCATTGTGACATCACAATGCCCTTTTCCCCATTGTGACATCACAATGCCCTTTCCCCCATTGTGACATCACAATGCCGTTTCCCCCATTGTGACATCACAATGCTGTTTTTCCCATTGTGACATCACAATTCCATTTCCCCCATTGTGACATTACAATGCCGTTTCCCCCATTGTGACATCACAATGCCCTTTCCCCCATTGTGACATCACAATGCCGTTTTCCCCATTGTGACATCACAATGCCCTTTCCCCCATTGTGACATCACAATGCCATTTCCCCCATTGTGACTTCACAATGCCGTTTTCCCTATTGTGACATCACAATGCCCTTTCCCCCATTGTGACATCACAATGCCTTTTCCCCCATTGTGACATCACAATGCAGTTTTCCTCATTGTGACATCACAATGCCCTTTCCCCCATTGTGACATCACAATGCCGTTTTCCGCATTGTGACATCACAATGCCCTTTCCCCCATTGTGACATCACAATGCAGTTTTCCCCATTGTGACATCACAATGCGCTTTCCCCCATTGTGACATCACAATGCCGTTTCCCCCATTGTGACACCACAATGCTGTTTTTCCCATTGTGGCATCACAATTCCATTTCCCCCATTGTGACATTACAATGCCGTTTTCCCCATTGTGACATCACAATGCCCTTTCCCCCATTGTGACATCACAATGCCGTTTTCCCCATTGTGACATCACAATGCCCTTTCCCCCATTGTGACATCACAATGCCCTTTCCCCCATTGTGACATCACAATGCCATTTCCCCCATTGTGACATCACAATGCCGTTTTCCCTATTGTGACATCACAATGCCCTTTCCCCCATTGTGACATCACAATGCCATTTCCCCCATTGTGACATCACAATGCCATTTCCCCCATTGTGACATCACAATGCAGTTTACCCCATTGTGACATCACAATGCCCTTTTCCCCATTGTGACATCACAATGCCGTTTTCCCTATTGTGACATCACAATGCCATTTCCTCCATTGTGACATCACAATGCCCTTTCCACATTGTGACATCACAATGCTATTTCCCCCATTGTGACATCACAATGCATTTTACCCCATTGTGACATCACAATGCCCTTTCCCCCATTGTGACATCACAATGCCGTTTTCCCCATTGGGACATCACAATGCCGTTTCCCCCATTGTAACATCACAATGCCCTTTCCCCCATTGTGACATCACAATGCCATTTCCCCCATTGTGACATCACAATGCCATTTCCCCCATTGTGACATCACAATGCCATTCCCCCCATTGTGACATCACAATGCCGTGTTCTGCATTGTGACATCACAATGCCCTTTCCCCCATTCTGACATCACAATGCCGTTTTCCCCATTGTGACATCACAATGCCATTTCCACCATTGTGACATCACAATGCCATTTCCCCCATTGTGACATCACAATGCCGTGTTCTGCATTGTGACATCACAATGCCTTTTCCCCCATTCTGACATCACAATGCCGTTTTCCCCATTGTGACATCACAATGCCCTTTCCCCCATTGTGACATCACAATGTCATTTCCCCCATTGTGACATCACAATGCCATTTCCCCCATTGTGACATCACAATGCCATTTCCCCCATTGTGACATCACAATGCCATTTCCCCCATTGTGACATCACAATGCCGTGTTCTGCATTGTGACATCACAATGCCCTTTCCCCCATTCTGACATCACAATGCCGTTTTCCCCATTGTGACATCACAATGCCCTTTCCCCCATTGTGACATCACAATGCCATTTCCCCCATTGTGACATCACAATGCCGTTTTCCCTATTGTGACATCACAATGCCCTTTCCCCCATTGTGACATCACAATGCCATTTCCCCCATTGTGACATCACAATGCCATTTCCCCCATTGTGACATCACAATGCCATTTCCCCCATTGTGACATCAGAATGCAGTTTACCCCATTGTGACATCACAATGCCCTTTTCCCCATTGTGACATCACAATGCCGTTTTCCCTATTGTGACATCACAATGCCATTTCCTCCATTGTGACATCACAATGCCCTTTCCACATTGTGACATCACAATGCTATTTCCCCCATTGTGACATCACAATGCATTTTACCCCATTGTGACATCACAATGCCCTTTCCCCCATTGTGACATCACAATGCCGTTTTCCCCATTGGGACATCACAATGCCGTTTCCCCCATTGTGACATCACAATGCCGTTTCCCCCATTGTGACATCACAATGCCATTTCCCCCATTGTGACATCACAATGCCATTTCCCCCATTGTGACATCACAATGCCATTTCCCCCATTGTGACATCACAATGCCATTCCCCCCATTGTGACATCACAATGCCGTGTTCTGCATTGTGACATCACAATGCCCTTTCCCCCATTCTGACATCACAATGCCGTTTTCCCCATTGTGACATCACAATGCCATTTCCCCCATTGTGACATCACAATGGCATTTCCCCCATTGTGACATCACAATGCCGTGTTCTGCATTGTGACATCACAATGCCCTTTCCCCCATTCTGACATCACAATGCCGTTTTCCCCATTGTGACATCACAATGCCCTTTCCCCCATTGTGACATCACAATGCCATTTCCCCCATTGTGACATCACAATGCCATTTCCCCCATTGTGACATCACAATGCCGTGTTCTGCATTGTGACATCACAATGCCCTTTCCCCCATTCTGACACCACAATGCCGTTTTCCCCATTGTGACATCACAATGCCCTTTCCCCCATTGTGACATCACAATGCCATTTCCCCCATTGTGACATCACAATGCCATTTCCCCCATTGTGACATCACAATGCCATTTCCCCCATTGTGACATCACAATGCCGTGTTCTGCATTGTGACATCACAATGCCCTTTCCCCCATTCTGACATCACAATGCCGTTTTCCCCATTGTGACATCACAATGCCCTTTCCCCCATTGTGACATCACAATGCCATTTCCCCCATTGTGACATCACAATGCCGTTTTCCCTATTGTGACATCACAATGCCATTTCCCCCATTGTGACATCACAATGCTGTTTTCCGCATTGTGACATCACAATGCCTTTCCCCCATTGTGACATCACAATGCAGTTTTCCCCATTGTGACATCACAATGCGCTTTCCCCCATTGGGACATCACAATGCCCTTTCCCCCATTGTGACATCACAATGCCATTTCCCCCATTTTGACATCACAATGCCGTTTCCCCCATTGTGACATCACAATGCAGTTTTCCCTATTGTGACATCACAATGCCCTTTCCCCCATTGTGACATCACAATGCCATTTCCCCCATTGTGACATCACAATGCCCTTTCCCCCATTGTTACATCACAATCCCATTTCCCCCATTGTGACATCACAATGCCGTTTCCCCCATTATGACATCAGAATGCAGTTTACCCCATTGTGACATCACAATGCCCTTTCCCCCATTGTGACATCACAATGCTGTTTCCCTATTGTGACATCACAATGCCATTTCCCATTGTGACATCACAATGCCCTTTCCCCATTGTGACATCACAATGCCATTTCCCCCATTGTGACATCACAATGCCATTTCCCCCATTGTGACATCACAATGCAGTTTACCACATTGTGACATCACAATGCCCTTTCCCCCATTGTGACATCACAATGCCGTTTTCCCTATTGTGACATCACAATGCCATTTCCTCCATTGTGACATCACAATGCCCTTTCCCCATTGTGACATCACAATGCCCTTTCACCCATTGTGACATCACAATGCCATTTCCCACATTGTGACATCACAATGCCTTTTCCCCCATTGTGACATCACAATGCAGTTTACCCCATTGTGACATCACAATGCCCTTTCCACCATTGTGACATCACAATGCCGTTTTCCCCATTGGGATATCACAATGCCGTTTCCCCCATTGTGACATCACAATCCCATTTCCACCATTGTGACATCACAATGCCGTTTTCTGCATTGTGACATCACAATGCCCTTTCCCCCATTGTGACATCACAATGCAGTTTTCCCCATTGTGACATCACAATGCCCTTTCCCCCATTGTGACATCACAATGCCGTTTTCCCCATTGTGACATCACAATGCCCTTTCCCCCATTGTGACATCACAATGCCATTCCCCCCATTGTGACATCACAATGCCGTTTTCCCTATTGTGACATCACAATGCCCTTTCCCCCATTGTGACATCACAATGCCATTTCCCCCATTGTGACATCACAATGCCGTTTCCCCCATTGTGACATCACAATGCAGTTTACCCCATTGTGACATCACAATGCCATTTCCCCCATTGTGACATCACAATGCAGTTTTCCCCATTGTGACATCACAATGCCCTTTCCCCCATTGTGACATCACAATGCCGTTTTCCGCATTGTGACATCACAATGCCTTTCCCCCATTGTGACATCACAATGCCCTTTCCCCCATTGTGACATCACAATGCCATTTCCCCCATTGTGACATCACAATGCCGTTTCCCCCATTGTGACATCACAATGCCGTTTCCCCCATTGTGACATCACAATGCCGTTTCCCCCATTGTGACATCACAATGCTGTTTTCCCCATTGTGACGTCACAATTCCATTTCCCCCATTGTGACATTACAATGCCCTTTTCCCCATTGTGACATCACAATGCCCTTTCCCCCATTGTGACATCACAATGCCGTTCCCCCATTGTGACATCACAATGCTGTTTTTCCCATTGTGACATCACAATTCCATTTCCCCCATTGTGACATTACAATGCCGTTTTCCCCATTGTGACATCACAATGCCCTTTCCCCCATTGTGACATCACAATGCAGTTTTCCCCATTGTGACATCGCAATGCCCTTTCCCCCATTGTGACATCACAATGCCGTTTTCCCCATTGTGACATCACAATGCCCTTTCCCCCATTGTGACATCACAATGCCATTTCCCCCATTGTGACATCACAATGCCGTGTTCCCTATTGTGACATCGCAATGCCCTTTCCCCCATTGTGACATCACAATGCCGTTTTCCCCATTGTGACATCACAATGCCCTTTCCCCCATTGTGACATCACAATGCCGTTTTCCCCATTGTGACATCACAATGCCCTTTCCCCCATTGTGACATCACAATCCCATTTCCCCCATTGTGACATCACAATGCCGTTTCCCCCATTATGACATCAGAATGCAGTTTACCCCATTGTGACATCACAATGCCCTTTCCCCCATTGTGACATCACAATGCTGTTTCCCTATTGTGACATCACAATGCCATTTCCCATTGTGACATCACAATGCCCTTTCCCCATTGTGACATCACAATGCCATTTCCCCCATTGTGACATCACAATGCCATTTCCCCCATTGTGACATCACAATGCAGTTTACCACATTGTGACATCACAATGCCCTTTCCACCATTGTGACATCACAATGCCGTTTTCCCCATTGGGACATCACAATGCTGTTTCCCCCATTGTGACATCACAATCCCATTTCCACCATTGTGACATCACAATGCCGTTTTCTGCATTGTGACATCACAATGCCCTTTCCCCCATTGTTACATCACAATTCCCTTTCCCCCATTGTGACATCACAATGCCGTTTTCCCCATTGTGACATCACAATGCCCTTTCCCCCATTGTGACATCACAATGCCATTCCCCCCATTGTGACATCACAATGCGGTTTTCCCTATTGTGACATCACAATGCCCTTTCCACCATTGTGACATCACAATGCCATTTCCCCCTTTGTGACATCACAATGATGTTTCCCCCATTGGGACATCACAATGCAGTTCACCCCATTGTGACATCACAATGGCCTTTCCCCCATTGTGACATCACAATGCCGTTTCCCTATTGTGACATCACAATGCCATTTCCTCCATTGTGACATCACAATGCTCTTTCCCCATTGTGACATCACAATGCCATTTCCCCCATTGTGACATCACAATGCCATTTCCCCCATTGTGACATCACAATGCAGTTAACCACATTGTGACATCACAATGCCCTTTCCCCCATTGTGACATCACAATGCCGTTTTCCCTACTGTGACATCACAATGCCCTTCCCCCATTGTGACATCACAATGCCATTTCCCCCATTGTGACATCACAATGCCGTTTCCCCCATTGTAACATCACAATGCATTTTACCCCATTGTGACATCACAATGCCCTTTCCCCCATTGTGACATCACAATGCCGTTTCCCTATTGTGACATCACAATGCCATTTCCTCCATTGTGACATCACAATGCCCTTTCCCCATTGTGACATCACAATGCAGTTTTCCCCATTGTGACATCACAATGCAGTTAACCACACTGTGACATCACAATGCCCTTTCCCCCATTGTGACATCACAATGCCGTTTCCCCCATTGTGACATCAGAATGCAGTTTACCCCATTGTGACATCACAATGCCCTTTCCCCCATTGTGACATCACAATGCCGTTTTCCCCATTGTGACATCACAATGCCCTTTTCCCCATTGTGACATCACAATGCCATTTCCCCCAGTGTGACATCACAATGCCGTTTCCCCCATTGTGACATCACAATGCCATTTCCCCCATTGTGACATCACAATGCAGTTTACCCCATTGTGATATCACAATGCCCTTTCCCCCATTGTGACATCACAATGCCGTTTTCCCCATTGTGACATCACAATGCCATTTCCCCCATTGTGACATCACAATGCCGTTTCCCCCATTGTGACATCAGAATGCAGTTTACCCCATTGTGACATCACAATGCCCTTTCCCCCATTGTGACATCACAATGCCGTTTTCCCCATTGTGACATCACAATGCCCTTTTCCCCATTGTGACATCACAATGCCATTTCCCCCAGTGTGACATCACAATGCCATTTCCCCCATTGTGACATCACAATGCCATTTCCCCCATTGTGACATCACAATGCAGTTTACCCCATTGTGATATCACAATGCCCTTTCCCCCATTGTGACATCACAATGCCGTTTTCCCCATTGGGACATCACAATGCCGTTTCCCCCATTGTGACATCACAATGTCCTTTCCCCCATTGTGACATCACAATGCCCTTTCCCCCATTGTGACATCACAATGCCATTTCCCCCATTGTTGACATCACAATGCCGTTTTCCCCATTGTGACATCACAATGCCCTTTTCCCCATTGTGACATCACAATGCCATTTCCCCCAGTGTGACATCACAATGCCATTTCCCCCATTGTGACATCACAATGCCGTTTTCCCTATTGTGACATCACAATGCCCTTTCCCCCATTGTGACATCACAATGCCCTTTCCCCCATTGTGACATCACAATGCCGTTTCCCCCATTGTGACATCACAATGCAGTTTACCCCATTCTGACATCACAATGCCCTTTCCCCCATTGTGACATCACAATGCAGTTTTCCCCATTGTGACATCACAATGCGCTTTCCCCCATTGTGACATCACAATGCCGTTTCCCCCATTGTGACACCACAATGCTGTTTTTTCCCATTGTGGCATCACAATTCCATTTCCCCCATTGTGACATTACAATGCCGTTTTCCCCATTGTGACATCACAATGCCCTTTCCCCCATTGTGACATCACAATGCCGTTTTCCCCATTGTGACATCACAATGCCCTTTCCCCCATTGTGACATCACAATGCCCTTTCCCCCATTGTGACATCACAATGCCATTTCCCCCATTGTGACATCACAATGCCGTTTTCCCTATTGTGACATCACAATGCCCTTTCCCCCATTGTGACATCACAATGCCATTTCCCCCATTGTGACATCACAATGCCATTTCCCCCATTGTGACATCACAATGCAGTTTACCCCATTGTGACATCACAATGCCCTTTTCCCCATTGTGACATCACAATGCAGTTTACCCCATTGTGACATCACAATGCCCTTTTCCCCATTGTGACATCACAATGCCGTTTTCCCTATTGTGACATCACAATGCCCTTTCCCCCATTGTGACATCACAATGCCATTCCCCCCATTGTGACATCACAATGCCGTGTTCTGCATTGTGACATCACAATGCCCTTTCCCCCATTCTGACATCACAATGCCGTTTTCCCCATTGTGACATCACAATGCCATTTCCCCCATTGTGACATCACAATGGCATTTCCCCCATTGTGACATCACAATGCCGTGTTCTGCATTGTGACATCACAATGCCCTTTCCCCCATTCTGACATCACAATGCCGTTTTCCCCATTGTGACATCACAATGCCCTTTCCCCCATTGTGACATCACAATGCCATTTCCCCCATTGTGACATCACAATGCCATTTCCCCCATTGTGACATCACAATGCCATTTCCCCCATTGTGACATCACAATGCCGTGTTCTGCATTGTGACATCACAATGCCCTTTCCCCCATTCTGACATCACAATGCTGTTTTCCCCATTGTGACATCACAATGCCCTTTCCCCCATTGTGACATCACAATGCCATTTCCCCCATTGTGACATCACAATGCCGTGTTCTGCATTGTGACATCACAATGCCCTTTCCCCCATTCTGACACCACAATGCCGTTTTCCCCATTGTGACATCACAATGCCCTTTCCCCCATTGTGACATCACAATGCCATTTCCCCCATTGTGACATCACAATGCCATTTCCCCCATTGTGACATCACAATGCCATTTCCCCCATTGTGACATCACAATGCCATTTCCCCCATTGTGACATCAGAATGCAGTTTACCCCATTGTGACATCACAATGCCCTTTCCCCCATTGTGACATCACAATGCTGTTTCCCTATTGTGACATCACAATGCCATTTCCCATTGTGACATCACAATGCTCTTTCCCCACTGTGACATCACAATGCCATTTCCCCCATTGTGACATCACAATGCCATTTCCCCCATTGTGACATCACAATGCAGTTTACCACATTGTGACATCACAATGCCCTTTCCCCCATTGTGACATCACATTGCCGTTTTCCCTATTGTGACATCACAATGCGCTTTCCCCCATTGTGACATCACAATGCCCTTTCCCCCATTGTGACATCACAATGCCCTTTCCCCCATTGTGACATCACAATGCCATTTCCCCCATTGTGACATCACAATGCCGTTTCCCCCATTGTGACATCACAATGCAGTTTACCCCATTGTGACATCACAATGCCCTTTCCCCCATTGTGACATCACAATGCCGTTTTCCCCATTGTGACATCACAATGCCCTTTCCCCCATTGTGACATCACAATGCGCTTTCCCCCATTGTGACATCACAATGCACTTTCCCCCATTGTGACATCACAATGCCCTTTCCCCCATTGTGACATCACAATGCGCTTTCCCCCATTGTGACATCACAATGCACTTTCCCCCATTGTGACATCACAATGCCCTTTCCCCCATTGTGACATCACAATGCCCTTTCCCCCATTGTGACATCACAATGCCATTCCCCCCATTGTGACATCACAATGCCCTTTCCCCATTGTGACATCACAATGCCCTTTCCCCCATTGTGACATCACAATGCCATTTCCCACATTGTGACATCACAATGCCTTTTCCCCATTGTGACATCACAATGCAGTTTACCCCATTGTGACATCACAATGCCCTTTCAACCATTATGACATCACAATGCCGTTTTCCCCATTGGGACATCACAATGCCGTTTCCCCCATTGTGACATCACAATGCAGTTTTCCCCATTGTGACATCACAATGCGCTTTCCCCGATTGTGACATCACAATGCCATTTCCCCCATTGTGACATCACAATGCCATTTCCCCCATTGTGACATCACAATGCCGTTTCCCCCATTGTGACATCACAATGCCGTTTCCCCCATTGTGACATCACAATGCCGTTTCCCCCATTGTGACATCACAATGCTGTTTTCCCCATTGTGACGTCACAATTCCATTTCCCCCATTGTGACATTACAATGCCCTTTTCCCCATTGTGACATCACAATGCCCTTTCCCCCATTGTGACATCACAATGCTGTTTCCCCCATTGTGACATCACAATGCTGTTTTTCCCATTGTGACATCACAATTCCATTTCCCCCATTGTGACATTACAATGCCGTTTTCCCCATTGTGACATCACAATGCCCTTTCCCCCATTGTGACATCACAATGCAGTTTTCCCCATTGTGACATCGCAATGCCCTTTCCCCCATTGTGACATCACAATGCCGTTTTCCCCATTGTGACATCACAATGCCCTTTCCCCCATTGTGACATCACAATGCCATTTCCCCCACTGTGACATCACAATGCCGTTTTCCCTATTGTGACATCGCAATGCCCTTTCCCCCATTGTGACATCACAATGCCGTTTTCCCCATTGTGACATCACAATGCCCTTTCCCCCATTGTGACATCACAATGCCATTTCCCTCATTGTGACATCACAATGCCCTTTTCCCCATTGTGACATCACAATGCCCTTTCCCCCATTGTGACATCACAATGCCGTTTCCCCCATTGTGACATCACAATGCTGTTTTTCCCATTGTGACATCACAATTCCATTTCCCCCATTGTGACATTACAATGCCGTTTCCCCCATTGTGACATCACAATGCCCTTTCCCCCATTGTGACATCACAATGCCGTTTTCCCCATTGTGACATCACAATGCCCTTTCCCCCATTGTGACATCACAATGCCATTTCCCCCATTGTGACTTCACAATGCCGTTTTCCCTATTGTGACATCACAATGCCCTTTCCCCCATTGTGACATCACAATGCCTTTTCCCCCATTGTGACATCACAATGCAGTTTTCCTCATTGTGACATCACAATGCCCTTTCCCCCATTGTGACATCACAATGCCGTTTTCCGCATTGTGACATCACAATGCCCTTTCCCCCATTGTGACATCACAATGCAGTTTTCCCCATTGTGACATCACAATGCGCTTTCCCCCATTGTGACATCACAATGCCGTTTCCCCCATTGTGACACCACAATGCTGTTTTTCCCATTGTGGCATCACAATTCCATTTCCCCCATTGTGACATTACAATGCCGTTTTCCCCATTGTGACATCACAATGCCCTTTCCCCCATTGTGACATCACAATGCCGTTTTCCCCATTGTGACATCACAATGCCCTTTCCCCCATTGTGACATCACAATGCCCTTTCCCCCATTGTGACATCACAATGCCATTTCCCCCATTGTGACATCACAATGCCGTTTTCCCTATTGTGACATCACAATGCCCTTTCCCCCATTGTGACATCACAATGCCATTTCCCCCATTGTGACATCACAATGCCATTTCCCCCATTGTGACATCACAATGCAGTTTACCCCATTGTGACATCACAATGCCCTTTTCCCCATTGTGACATCACAATGCCGTTTTCCCTATTGTGACATCACAATGCCATTTCCTCCATTGTGACATCACAATGCCCTTTCCACATTGTGACATCACAATGCTATTTCCCCCATTGTGACATCACAATGCATTTTACCCCATTGTGACATCACAATGCCCTTTCCCCCATTGTGACATCACAATGCCGTTTTCCCCATTGGGACATCACAATGCCGTTTCCCCCATTGTAACATCACAATGCCCTTTCCCCCATTGTGACATCACAATGCCATTTCCCCCATTGTGACATCACAATGCCATTTCCCCCATTGTGACATCACAATGCCATTCCCCCCATTGTGACATCACAATGCCGTGTTCTGCATTGTGACATCACAATGCCCTTTCCCCCATTCTGACATCACAATGCCGTTTTCCCCATTGTGACATCACAATGCCATTTCCACCATTGTGACATCACAATGCCATTTCCCCCATTGTGACATCACAATGCCGTGTTCTGCATTGTGACATCACAATGCCTTTTCCCCCATTCTGACATCACAATGCCGTTTTCCCCATTGTGACATCACAATGCCCTTTCCCCATTGTGACATCACAATGTCATTTCCCCCATTGTGACATCACAATGCCATTTCCCCCATTGTGACATCACAATGCCATTTCCCCCATTGTGACATCACAATGCCATTTCCCCCATTGTGACATCACAATGCCGTGTTCTGCATTGTGACATCACAATGCCCTTTCCCCCATTCTGACATCACAATGCCGTTTTCCCCATTGTGACATCACAATGCCCTTTCCCCCATTGTGACATCACAATGCCATTTCCCCCATTGTGACATCACAATGCCGTTTTCCCTATTGTGACATCACAATGCCCTTTCCCCCATTGTGACATCACAATGCCATTTCCCCCATTGTGACATCACAATGCCATTTCCCCCATTGTGACATCACAATGCCATTTCCCCCATTGTGACATCAGAATGCAGTTTACCCCATTGTGACATCACAATGCCCTTTTCCCCATTGTGACATCACAATGCCGTTTTCCCTATTGTGACATCACAATGCCATTTCCTCCATTGTGGACATCACAATGCCCTTTCCACATTGTGACATCACAATGCTATTTCCCCCATTGTGACATCACAATGCATTTTACCCCATTGTGACATCACAATGCCCTTTCCCCCATTGTGACATCACAATGCCGTTTTCCCCATTGGGACATCACAATGCCGTTTCCCCCATTGTGACATCACAATGCCGTTTCCCCCATTGTGACATCACAATGCCATTTCCCCCATTGTGACATCACAATGCCATTTCCCCCATTGTGACATCACAATGCCATTTCCCCCATTGTGACATCACAATGCCATTCCCCCCATTGTGACATCACAATGCCGTGTTCTGCATTGTGACATCACAATGCCCTTTCCCCCATTCTGACATCACAATGCCGTTTTCCCCATTGTGACATCACAATGCCATTTCCCCCATTGTGACATCACAATGCATTTCCCCCATTGTGACATCACAATGCCGTGTTCTGCATTGTGACATCACAATGCCCTTTCCCCCATTCTGACATCACAATGCCGTTTTCCCCATTGTGACATCACAATGCCCTTTCCCCCATTGTGACATCACAATGCCATTTCCCCCATTGTGACATCACAATGCCATTTCCCCCATTGTGACATCACAATGCCGTGTTCTGCATTGTGACATCACAATGCCCTTTCCCCCATTCTGACACCACAATGCCGTTTTCCCCATTGTGACATCACAATGCCCTTTCCCCCATTGTGACATCACAATGCCATTTCCCCCATTGTGACATCACAATGCCATTTCCCCCATTGTGACATCACAATGCCATTTCCCCCATTGTGACATCACAATGCCGTGTTCTGCATTGTGACATCACAATGCCCTTTCCCCCCATTCTGACATCACAATGCCGTTTTCCCCATTGTGACATCACAATGCCCTTTCCCCCATTGTGACATCACAATGCCATTTCCCCCATTGTGACATCACAATGCCGTTTTCCCTATTGTGACATCACAATGCCATTTCCCCCATTGTGACATCACAATGCTGTTTTCCGCATTGTGACATCACAATGCCTTTCCCCCATTGTGACATCACAATGCAGTTTTCCCCATTGTGACATCACAATGCGCTTTCCCCCATTGGGACATCACAATGCCCTTTCCCCATTGTGACATCACAATGCCATTTCCCCCATTTTGACATCACAATGCCGTTTCCCCCATTGTGACATCACAATGCAGTTTTCCCTATTGTGACATCACAATGCCCTTTCCCCCATTGTGACATCACAATGCCATTTCCCCCATTGTGACATCACAATGCCCTTTCCCCCATTGTTACATCACAATCCCATTTCCCCCATTGTGACATCACAATGCCGTTTCCCCCATTATGACATCAGAATGCAGTTTACCCCATTGTGACATCACAATGCCCTTTCCCCCATTGTGACATCACAATGCTGTTTCCCTATTGTGACATCACAATGCCATTTCCCATTGTGACATCACAATGCCCTTTCCCCATTGTGACATCACAATGCCATTTCCCCCATTGTGACATCACAATGCCATTTCCCCCATTGTGACATCACAATGCAGTTTACCACATTGTGACATCACAATGCCCTTTCCCCCATTGTGACATCACAATGCCGTTTTCCCTATTGTGACATCACAATGCCATTTCCTCCATTGTGACATCACAATGCCCTTTCCCCATTGTGACATCACAATGCCCTTTCACCCATTGTGACATCACAATGCCATTTCCCACATTGTGACATCACAATGCCTTTTCCCCCATTGTGACATCACAATGCAGTTTACCCCATTGTGACATCACAATGCCCTTTCA